>NW_026639583.1:0-5004 GCF_028554395.1 Pezoporus wallicus | reverse complement strand
GGTCAATGGGGGATGGGGGGATGGGGGTCAACGGGGGAATGGGGTCAATGGGGGTTATGGGGGTGATGGGGGAATGGGGGCAATGGAGGAGGGGGGAAGGGGGGATGGGGGAATGGGGGAGTGGGGGTCAATGGGGGTAACGGGGCAATGGAGGAAGGAGGATGGGGGAATGGGGGCAATGGGGGGCAATGGGGGAGGGGGAATGGGGTCAATGGGGGGCAATGGGGGAGGGGGAAAGGGGGCTGATGGGGGGGGAATGGGGGGATGGGGAATGGGGGTGATGGGGGAAATGGGGGGGATGGGGAGCGATGGGGTCAGTGGAGGTAACGGGGCAATGGGGGGATGGGGGTCAATGGGGGACAGGGGTCAACCTGGAGGGGTCACAGGGAGGGGGCGGGGTCAATGGCCGGGGGCGTGGCCAAGCCCTAAGTCTCCTCCCCCTCCCCCAGGAGACCCCCACCAACGAGTTGAGCAGCCAGAGCGGCGCCGAGGGAGAGGCCGCTTTGGCGCCCCCTGCTGGAGCCGGTGAGTGCCACCCCCTGGGGGGGTCCCCATTGACCCATAGCCATGGGGGGGTCCTGACCCATAGCCTCACCCCCCATAGGAGGGGTCTTCGAGTGGGAGGAGGAGCAGGGCCCCCCCCTGGGGGGGGACCCCCAATGTGGGTCCCGCTTCACCGTGTCCCCCGCCCCCCCCGAGCCGGAGCGCCCCACGGCGCGTGAGTGTGGGGCACAGGGGGGGCTTTGGGGTCTATGGGGTGCTATGGGGGCCTATGGAGTCTATGGGGTTCTATGGGGTCTGTGGGCATCTATGGGGTTCTATGGGGTACTCTGAGGGTCTATAGGGTCCTATGGGGGTCTATGGGGTGCTATGGGATTTTATGGGCATCTACAGGGTGCTGTGGGTGTCTATGGGGTGCTATGGGGTTCTATGAGGCGTCTATGGCGTCCTATGGGTTTCTATGGGGTTCTATGGGTTTCTTTGGGGTTCTATGGGCGTCTATGGTGTGCTATGGGATTCTATGGGCCTCTATGGGGTGCTGTGGGGCTCTATGGAGTCCTGTGGGTTTCTATGGGGTTCTATGGGGTTCTATGGGGTTCTATGGGGTTCTATGGGGTTCTATGGGGTTCTATGCAGTCCCTCTGGATCTGGGGGTCCCTGACTCCCCCCTTCGTTTTGCAGCCCCCATCGAGAACTGACCAGAACCCCCCCTCCCCCCATTGCAGCACCATTGGGGGAGGGGGGGGTCCCCATTGCTGCCGCTCCCCCCAATGCCCCTCCCCCATTGGGGGGGGAGGGGCACGCCTGGATTGGGGGGGGGGGGGAGGGGAATGGCCCCCCCCCCATTGGTGCCAAAAGGTGGGGGGGGGGCAACCCCACCCCCAGACCCAGCAAAGGGGGGGCTCTGCCCCCATGTAGCCCCCCCCCCCCCCCAGTGCCAAACTTGGGGGTCCCGAGGATGAAACCCGACCCCAACCCCCCCAACCCCGGGGGGGGGGGGAGGGGAGGGGGAGGGGGGTGGGGTCAAAGTGAGGTGGGGGGAGGGGCAATAAAGGATCATTCCAGGCCTGGTTTCATTGGGGTGTGAGTGATGGGCACTGATTTGTACCGGGGGGGGGGGGGGTGATGGGGGTGGTTTCGGTGCTGCCACCGTGTGGCCATAGCGGGTACTGCAGGGGGCGCCGGTGGCCATAGCGAGCACTGCCGCTCTCTGCTGCCACCCAGTGCCGGTACCGCGGTACTGCAGGGGGACCCCCAAGCACCCCCGAAACCCCCCAAAGCTCCCCCAAAACACCCCCAACCCCCCCCGCATGCACCCAAACAGCCTCGAGGACCCCCAAAATCATCTAAAACCACCCCAAATCACAGAAAACCACCCAAAATCACCCCAAAACCGGCCAAAATCACCCAAACCCACCCGAAACCAACCAAAATCACCCCAAACGACCCGAAACAAACTAAAATCACCCAAAACCACCCCAAAACACCCAAAATCACCCCCAAACCGGCCAAAATCACCCAAACACACCCAAAACCACCCGAAACAATCCAAAATCACCCAAACCCACCCAAAATCACCCCAAACCACCTGAAACCATCTAAAACTACCCAAAACCACCCAAACCCACCCGAAACCAACCAAAATAACCCCAAACGACCCGAAACAAACTAAAATCACCCAAACCCACCCCAAAATCACCCCCAAATCGGCCAAAATCTCCCAAAACCACCCGAAATCACTCCAAATCTCCCAAACACACCAAAAATCACCCGAAACCACCTGAAACCATCTAAAATTACCCAAAATCACCCAAAGCCACCCGAAACCACCCAAAATCACCCCAAAACCACCCAAAATCACCCCGAAATCACCCCAAATCTTCTAAAACTACCCAAAACCACCCGAAACCAACCCAAATCACCCAAACCCATCCAAAACCACCCAAAATTCTCCCCAAACCTCCCCAAATCAGCCCATTATTACCCAAAATCATCTAAAACTACCCAAAACCACCCGAAACCACCCAAAATCACCCCAACCCACACAAAACCACCCAAAATCACCCCAGAATCACCCAAAACCACCCCAAATTATCTAAAACTACCCAAACCCACCCCAAATCACCCCAAATTATCTAAAACTACCCAAACCCACCCAAAACCACCCCAAATTATCTAAAACTACCCAAACCCACCCAAAATCACCCCAAATTATCTAAAACTACCCAAACTAACCCAAAATCTCCCCAAAATCACCCCAAATTATCTAAAACTACCCAAACTAACCCAAAATCACCCCAAATCATCTAGAACCACCCAAACCCCCCCCAAATCACCCCAACCCACCCCAAAGCCAACCCCCCCAACGAACCCCCATAGCCCCCAAACAGACCCCAAACCCCCCCAGAGCCCCCAAATTCCTAAAACTGGCCTTGTCCCGTCAGTGACGGGGCCAAATTATCTAAAGCCTGACCCCAAATCCTCCAACCCTCTCTTATTTCCAGAATAAATTATAATGTAATTAAAATTAGCATTTATTTGAATAATGCATACTATTATACAATTAATTCTATTAGAAATTAAATGCAATATGACATTAGAACCATAGCAGTTTTAAACCCCCCCCAGAGGAGCGCTGCAGTTCCAGCCCTGGCCACGAGAGGGCGACAGAGACCCCCCCAACCCCTGCGGCCCCAGAGCCTTGGGGGCACAAAGTGGGGGGGGGATTTGGGTCCTAGCGTTGGGTTTTGGTACCCAGCACCCACCAAAGCCCTGCCCCGGGCTCCTGCTTCATCCCCTGGGCCTGAGGGTGATGCCACTGAGAGATATGGGTGTCCACGTCCCCATCACCCAATGACATCGATGTCCACGTCCCCATCACCCAATGACATCAGTGATGGGGTCCCCATCACCCAATGACATCGGTGTCCACGTCCCCATCACCCAATGACATCAGTATTTGAATAATGCATCGATGTCCATTCCCCATCACCCAATGACATCGGAGTCCACGTCCCCATCATCCAATGACATCGGTGTCCACATCCCCATCACCCAATGCCATCCACGCCCACATCCCCATCACCCAATGCCATCCACGCCCACATCCCCATCACCCAATGCCATCCATGCCCACATCCCATCACCCAATGCCATCCATGCCCACATGCCCATGCCCATCCCATCACCCAATGCCATCCATGCCCACATCCCATCACCCAATGCCATCCAGGCCCACATCCCCATCACCCAATGCCATCCATGCCCACATCCCCATCACCCAATGCCATCCATGTCCACATCCCCATCACCCAATGACATCAGCCCACATCCCCATCACCCAATGCCATCCATGCCCACATCCCATCACCCAATGCCATCCATGCCCACATCCCCATCACCCAATGACATCCATGCCCACATCCCCATCACCCAATGCCATCCATGCCCACATCCCATCACCCAATGCCATCCATGCCCACATCCCATCACCCAATGACATCCATGCCCACATCCCATCACCCAATGCCATCCACGCCCACATCCCCATCACCCAATGACATCGGTGTCCACATCCCCATCACCCAATGCCATCCATGTCCACATCCCATCACCCAATGACATCCATGCCCACATCCCATCACCCAATGCCATCCATGCCCACATCCCATCACCCAATGACATCCATGCCCACATCCCATCACCCAATGACATCCATGCCCACATCCCATCACCCAATGCCATCCATGCCCACATCCCCATCATGACATCCATGCCCACATCCCACCCAATGACATCCACGCCCACATCCCATCACCCAATGACATCGGTGTCCACACCCCCATCGGACCACCCCAACGGGAGCCTCCCCTTCCCATCCCCCCCCCTTCACCCCTCCCCCCTCCCCCCACCCCCCAGGGCAGCTCCAGGTACTTGTGCACCTCCATGGCGGGGCTCCTGCGGTCGGGATCCAGGCTCAGGAGCCTCCGGAGCATCCCAAGGGCCGCTGCCCCCATCCCCCCCCACTCCTCGGGTACCACGGCCTCCCCCCGTTGCCAGGCGCTGAAGCGGGCGAAGGCCGCATCCGTCTCCATGGCGACGGCCCAAGGGAAGCATCCGGTGCTGAGGCAGAAGAGGAGGACGGCGAAGGCCCAAACGTCGAGGCTGGGATCGAGGGCCAGGGTTTGGGAGCCCCGCAAGGAGCAGAGCTCGGGGGGGGTGTGGGGCAGCGGGGAGGGCAGCGGCCCCATGGGGCAGCCCTGCAGGCGGGTGAGGCCGAAGTCGGCGAGCTTCACGCGGCGGCAATGGGGCTCGAAGAGGAGGACGTTGTCGGCTTTGACGTCGCCGTGGACCAGGGCGCGGGCGTGGAGGAAATCCAGGGCGGAGGAGAGCTGGGAGGCGCAGAGCTTGATCTGGGGCTCGGGGAGACCCTGCTGGGGGGGGGGGAGGGGAGGGGGGTGGGGGTGGGGTGGGGTGGGGGTGGGGTGGGGTATGGGATGCGGG
>NW_026639582.1:0-5016 GCF_028554395.1 Pezoporus wallicus | reverse complement strand
TCTTGGCCCCTCCCCCACCCGCCCATCCTCCTCCTCCCCCTCCCCCTCCTTGGTGCTGGGTGAGTCCAATGGGGGGGGGGCTCCTGCCCCACGGCGCCGCCGACCTTGGGGGGGAGAAAAGGGGTTGGGACCCATAGAGGAGGCTCAGCCCCATAGAGGAGCCTCAGCCCCATAGAGGAGGCTCAGCCCCATAGAGGAGTCTCAGCCCCATAGAGAAACCTCAGCCCCATAGAGGAGGCTCAGCCCCATAGAGGAACCTCAGCCCCATAGAGGAGGCTCAGCCCCATAGAGGAGTCTCAGCCCCATAGAGAAACCTCAGCCCCATAGAGGAGGCTCAGCCCCATAGAGGAACCTCAGCCCCATAGAGGAGGCTCAGCCCCCTCAGCCCCATAGAGGAGCCTCAGCCCCATAGAGGAACCTCAGCCCCATAGAGGAGCTTCAGCCCCATAGAGGAGGCTCAGCCCCATAGAGGAGCTTCAGACCCATAGAGCCTCAGACCCATAGAGGAGCCTCAGCCCCATAGAGGAGCTTCAGCCCCATAGAGGAACCTCAGCCCCATAGAGGAGCCTCAGCCCCATAGAGGAGCTTCAGACCCATAGAGGAGGCTCAGCCCCATAGAGGAGGCTCAGACCCATAGAGGAGGCTCAGACCCATAGAGGAGCCTCAGCCCCATAGAGGAGCCTCAGCCCCATGGCCATGGTGCTTGAGCCATAGGGAAGATCCCAGCCCCATAGCAGAGCACCCCCAGCCCCATAGCAGTGATCCTCGACCTATAGGAGAGACCCCAGCCCCATAGCACAGCCCCTGGACCCACAGGAGAGCACCTCCAGCCCCATAGCAGCGATGCTGGACCTATAGGGGAGATCCCGGCCCCATAGGGGGGCACCCCCAGCCCCACAGCGACAACCCCAGAGGCATGAGACAGCGGCCCCATAGTGGAGACCCTGGACCCAAAGGAATCCCTCCTGCCCCATAGCACCCCCTCTGCCCTATAGCGACCCCTGCCCCATAGCCCATCCCCCCACCCCATAGCGTTGCCCCATAACACCCCCCTGCCCAAAGCACTGCCTCATAGCAGCCCCCCACCCCATAGAGCTGCCCCATAGCATCCCCCACCCCATAGAGCTGCCCCATAGCGCCCCCCCTGCCCCACACCTGCATCTCCCCTATTTTGCCATGGCCTTGATGGCGACAGCAGCTTCCTCAGTCATGGCCGACAGCACCGTGATCTAGGGCAGGAGACACAGAGTGACCCATAGAGACCCATAGACACCCCATAGCGCCCCATAGACACCCCATAGCGCCCCATAGACACCCACAGACACCCCACAGCGCCCCATAGACACCCCAAAGCGCCCCATAGACACTCCATAGCGCCCCATAGACACCCACAGACACCCCACAGCGCCCCATAGACACCCCACAGCGCCCCATAGACACCCACAGACACCCCATAGCGCCCCATAGCACCCCATAGACACCAGGATCTCCTCCACAGTCGTATTTCTGCTTGATCTCCTTGCCCCACAGAGCCCCATAGTGCCACATAGACCCCCCACAGCGCCCCATAGACACCCCATAGCGCCCCATAGACACCCACAGACACCCCATAGCGCCCCATAGACACCCCATAGCGCCCCATAGCCACCCACAGACACCCCATAGAGCCCCATAGACACCCCACAGACCCCCATTAGCGCTGCACAGACCCCCATAAAACCCCACATACACCTCATAGCGCCCCATAGCGCCCCATAGACACCCCATAGCGCCCCATAAGTACCAGGATCTCCTCCCCACAGTCGTATTTCTGCTCGATCTCCTTGCCCAACAGAGCCCCATAGCTCCCTGCAATCCCCACAGCGCCCCATAGACACCCCATAGCGCCCCACAGACACCCATAAAACCCCATAGACACCCCATAGACACCCCATAGCGCCCCACAGACACCCCATAGCGCCCCACAGACACCCCATAGACGCCCCATAGACACCCCATAGCGCCCCATAGACACCCCATAGCGCCCCACAGACCCCCCATATACACCCATTAGCGCCCCAGACACCCCACAGACCCCCATAAAACCCTATAGACACCCCATAGCGCCCCACAGACACCCCATAGCGCCCCATAGACACCCCACAGCGCCCCATAGACACCCCATAGCGCCCCATAAGTACCAGGATCTCCTCCCCACAGTCGTATTTCTGCTCGATCTCCTTGCCCAACAGAGCCCCATAGGTCCCTGCAATCCCCACAGCGCCCCATAGACACCCCATAGCGCCCCACAGACACCCCATAGCGCCCCATAGACACCCCCTAGTGCCCCATAAGTACCAGGATCTCCTCCCCACAGTCGTATTTCTGCTCGATCTCCTTGCCCAACAGAGCCCCATAGCTCCTCCCAAACCCCCAGTGCCCCATAGACACCCCATAGCGCCCCATAGACACCCCCTAGACACCCCATAGACACCCCATAGCGCCCCATAGACACCCCCTAGCGCCCCATAAGTACCAGGATCTCCTCCCCACAGTCGTATTTCTGCTCGATCTCCTTGCCCAACAGAGCCCCATAGCTCCTCCCAAACCCCCAGTGCCCCATAGACACCCCACAGCGCCCCATAGACACCCCATAGACACCCCATAGCACCCCACAGACACCCATTAGCGCCCCAGACACCCCACAGACCCCCATAAAACCCCATAGACGCCCCATAGACACCCCAAAGCGCCCCAAAGACACCCCATAGTGCCCCATAGACACCCCAAAGTGCCCCATAGATACCCCACAGCGCCCCATAGACACCCCACAGCGCCCCATAAGTACCAGGATCTCCTCCCCACAGTCGTATTTCTGCTCGATCTCCTTGCCCAACAGAGCCCCATAGCTCCTCCCAAACCCCCAGTGCCCCATAGACACCCCACAGCGCCCCATAGACACCCCATAGACACCCCATAGCACCCCACAGACACCCATTAGCGCCCCAGACACCCCACAGACCCCCATAAAACCCCATAGACGCCCCATAGACACCCCATAGCGCCCCATAGACACCCCATAGTGCCCCATAGACACCCCATAGTGCCCCATAGATACCCCATAGCGCCCCATAGACACCCCACAGCGCCCCATAGACACCCCACAGCGCCCCATAAGTACCAGGATCTCCTCCCCACAGTCGTATTTCTGCTCGATCTCCTTGCCCAACAGAGCCCCATAGCTCCCTGCAATCCCCACAGCGCCCCATAGACACCCCACAGACCCCCATAAAACCCCATAGACACCCCACAGCGCCCCATAGACACCCCATAGACACCCCGTAGCGCCCCATAGACACCCCATAGCGCCCCATAGACACCCATTAGCACCCCGTAAACACCCATTAGCGCCCCATAGACACCCCATAGCGCCCCATAAGTACCAGGATCTCCTCCCCACAGTCGTATTTCTGCTCGATCTCCTTGCCCAACAGAGCCCCATAGCTCCCTGCAATCCCCACAGCGCCCCATAGACACCCCACAGACCCCCATAAAACCCCATAGACACCCCATAGCGCCCCATAGACACCCCATAGCGCCCCATAGACACCCATTAGCACCCCATAAACACCCATTAGCGCCCCATAGACACCCCATAGCGCCCCATAGACACCCCACAGCGCCCCATAAGTACCAGGATCTCCTCCCCACAGTCGTATTTCTGCTCGATCTCCTTGCCCAACAGAGCCCCATAGCTCCTCCCAAACCCCCACAGCACCCCATAGACACCCCATAGACACCCCATAGACACCCCACAGACACCCCATAGACACCCATTAGCGCCCCAGACACCCCACAGACCCCCATAAAACCCCATAGACACCCCATAGACACCCCATAGCGCCCCATAGACACCCCATAGACACCCCGTAGCGCCCCATAGACACCCCATAGCGCCCCATAGACACCCATTAGCACCCCATAAACACCCATTAGCGCCCCATAGACACCCCATAGCGCCCCATAGACACCCCACAGCGCCCCATAAGTACCAGGATCTCCTCCCCACAGTCGTATTTCTGCTCGATCTCCTTGCCCAACAGAGCCCCATAGCTCCCTGCAATCCCCACAGCGCCCCATAGACACCCCATAGCGCCCCATAGACACCCCATAGCACCCCACAGACCCCCCATAGACACCCATTAGCGCCCCAGACACCCCACAGACCCCCATAAAACCCCATAGACACCCCATAGCGCCCCATAGACACCCCATAGCGCCCCACAGACACCCCATAGCGCCCCATAGACACCCCATAGCGCCCCATAAGTACCAGGATCTCCTCCCCACAGTCGTATTTATGCTCGATCTCCTTGCCCAACAGAGCCCCATAGCTCCTCCAAAACCCCCAATGCGCCCCATAGACACCCCACAGACCCCCATAAAACCCCATAGACACCCCATAGCGCCCCATAGACACCCCATAGACACCCCGTAGCGCCCCATAGACACCCCATAGCGCCCCATAGACACCCATTAGCACCCCATAAACACCCATTAGCGCCCCATAGACACCCCATAGCGCCCCATAAACACCCATTAGCGCCCCATAGACACCCCATAGCGCCCCATAGACACCCCACAGCGCCCCATAAGTACCAGGATCTCCTCCCCACAGTCGTATTTCTGCTCGATCTCCTTGCCCAACAGAGCCCCATAGCTCCTCCCAAATCCCCACAGCGCCCCATAGACACCCCATAGCGCCCCATAGACACCCCATAGCGCCCCATAGACACCCCATAGCGCCCCATAGACACCCCATAGCGCCCCATAGACACCCATTAGCACCCCATAAACACCCATTAGCGCCCCATAGACACCCCATAGCGCCCCATAGACACCCCATAGCCCCCCACAGACACCCCATAGCGCCCCATAAGTACCAGGATCTCCTCCCCACAGTCGTATTTCTGCTCGATCTCCTTGCCCAGCTCCCCCACGGGCAGCCTCAGGTCCTCGCGCACTTCGCCGCTGTCT
>NW_026639581.1:0-496 GCF_028554395.1 Pezoporus wallicus | reverse complement strand
GCACCCAGTGAGAACCCAAAACAGCCCCAAATCACAGTATCACAGTATCACAGTATGCTAGAGATTGGAAGGGACCTCGAAAGATCATCTAGTCCAATCCCCCTGCCGGAGCAGGAACACCTAGATAAGGTTACACAGGAATGTGTCCAGGCGGGTTTTGAATGTCTCCAGGGAAGGAGACTCCACAACCTCCCTGGGCAGCCTGTTCCAGTGTTCCGTCACCCTCACTGAGAAGAAGTTTCTTCTCAAGTTTAAGTGGAACCTCTTGTGTTCCAGTTTGTACCCATTACCCCTTGTCCTGTCATTGTTTGACACTGAGTAGAGCCTGGCTCCATCCTCGTGACACTCCCCCTTTATATATTTATATACACCAATAAGGTCACCCCTCAGTCTCCTCTTCTCTAAACTATAGAGACCCAGCTCCCTCAGTCTTTCCTCATAAGGGAGATGCTCCACTCCCTTAATCATCTTCGTTGCCCTTCGCTGGACTCTCTCC
>NW_026639580.1:0-4770 GCF_028554395.1 Pezoporus wallicus | reverse complement strand
CCAAATTCCACCTTAAACCATCCCAAAATGGGTTAAAATGCCCCAATTCCACCTTAAAACACCCCTAAATGGGTTAAAATGCCCCAATTCCACCTTAAAACACCCCAAATTCCACCTTAAAACACTCCAAAATGGGTTAAAATGCCCCAATTCCACCTTAAACCACCCCAAGTTCCACCTTAAACCACCCCAAAATGGGTTAAAATGCCCCAATTCCACCTTAAAACACCCCAAATTCCACCTTAAAACACCCCAAAATGGGTTAAAATGCCCCAATTCCACCTTAAAACACCCCAAATTCCACCTTAAAACACCCCAAAATGGGTTAAAATGCCCAAGTTCCACCTTAAAACAACCCAAATTCCACCTTAAACCATCCCAAAATGGGTTAAAATGACCAAATTCCACCTTAAACCACCCCAAAATGGGTTAAAATGCCCCAATTCCACCTTAAAACACCCCAAATTCCACCTTAAAACACTCCAAAATGGGTTAAAAGGCCCAAATTCCACCTTAAAACACCCCAAAATGGGTTAAAATGCCACAATTCCACCTTAAACCACCCCAAATTCCACCTTAAGCACCCCAAAATGGGTTAAAATGCCCCAATTCCACCTTAAACCACCCCAAATTCCACCTTAAAACACCCCAAAATGGGTTAAAATGCCCCAATTCCACCTTAAAGCACCCCTAAATGGGTTAAAATGTACCAATTCCACCTTAAAACACCCCAAATTCCACCTTAAACCACTCCCAAATCGGTTAAAATGCCCCAATTCCACCTTAAAACACCCCAAATTCCACCTTAAAACACCCCAAAATGGGTTCAAAGGCCCAAATTCCACCTTAAAACACCCCAAATTCCACCTTAAAACACCCCAAAATGGGATAAAAGGCCCAAATACCACCTTAAAACACCCCCAATTCCACCTTAAAACACCCCAAAATGGGTTAAAATGCACCAATTCCACTTTAAAACACCCCAAATTCCACCTTAAAACACCCCAAAATGGGTTAAAATGCCCAAATTCCACCTTAAAACACCCCAATTCCACCTTAAAACACCCCAAAATGGGTTAAAATGCACCAATTCCACTTTAAAACACCCCAAATTCCACCTTAAAACACCCCAAAATGGGTTAAAATGCCCCAATTCCACCTTAAAACACCCCCAATTCCACCTTAAAACACCCCAAAATGGGTTAAAATGCACCAATTCCACTTTAAAACACCCCAAATTCCACCTTAAACCATCCCAAAATGGGTTAAAATGCCCCAATTCCACCTTAAAACACCCCAAATTCCACCTTAAACCATCCCAAAATGGGTTAAAATGCCCAAATTCCACCTTAAAACACCCCAAATTCCACCTTAAAACACCCCAAAATGGGTTAAAAGGCCCAAATTCCACCTTAAAACACTCCAAAATGGGTTAAAATGCCCCAATTCCACCTTAAAACGCTCAAATTCCACCTTAAACCATCCCAAAATGGGTTAAAATGCCCAAATTCCACCTTAAAACACCCCAAATTCCACCTTAAACCATCCCAAAATGGGTTAAAATGCCCCAATTCCACCTTAAAACACCCCAAATTCCACCTTAAACCACCCCAAAATGGGTTAAAATGCCCCAATTCCACCTTAAAACACCCCAAATTCCACCTTAAAACACCCCAAAATGGGTTAAAAGGCCCAAATTCCACCTTAAAACACTCCAAAATGGGTTAAAATGCCCCAATTCCACCTTAAAACACCCCAAATTCCACCTTAAACCATCCCAAAATGGGTTAAAATGCCCAAATTCCACCTTAAAACACCCCAAATTCCACCTTAAACCATCCCAAAATGGGTTAAAATGCCCCAATTCCACCTTAAAACACCCCTAAATGGGTTAAAATGCCCCAATTCCACCTTAAAACACCCCAAATTCCACCTTAAAACACTGTACTGGGTGTACAAAGGGCCGTTTTTGGGTGTAGAAACCCCGTTTTTGGGTGTAGAAGGCCCATTTTTGGGTGTAGAAGGCCCGTTTTTGGGTGTACAAAGGGCCGTTTTTGGGTGTACAAAGGGCCGTTTTTGGGTGTAGAAACCCCGTTTTTGGGTGTAAAGGCCCATTTTTGGGTGTAAAAGCCCCGTTTTTGGGTGTAAAAGGGCTGTTTTTGGGTGTAGAAACCCCGTTTTGGGGTGTAGAAACCCCGTTTTTGGGTGTAAAATGGGCGGTTTTGGGTGTAGAAGCCCCGTTTTTGGGTGTAAAAGGGGCGTTTTTGGGTGTAGAAGGCCCGTTTTTGGGTGTAAAAAGGGGGTTTTTGGGTGTACAAGGGGCGTTTTTGGGTGTAGAAGGCCCGTTTTTGGGTGTAAAAAGGGGGTTTTTGGGTGTACAAGGGGCGTTTTTGGGTGTAGAAGCCCCGTTTTTGGGTGTAAAAGGGGCGTTTTTGGGTGTAAAAGGGGCGTTTTTGGGTGTAAAAGCCCCGTTTTTGGGTGTAAAAGGGCCGGTTTTGGGTGCAAAATGGGCTTTTTGGGGGTAGAAACCCCGTTTTTGGGTGTAAAAGGGCCGGTTTTGGGTGTAAAAGGGCTGTTTTTGGGTGTAGAAACCCCGTTTTTGGGTGTACAAGGCCCGTTTTTGGGATGTAAAAGGGGCGTTTTTGGGTGTAGAAGCCCCATTTTTGGGTGTAAAAGGGGGGGTTTTGGGTGTAAAAGAGGCGGTTTTGGGTGTAAAAGGGGCGTTTTTGGGTGTAGAAACCCCGTTTTTGGGTGTACAAGGGGCGTTTTTGGGTGTAGAAACCCCGTTTTTGGGTGTAAAAGGGCCGTTTTTGGGTGTAGAAACCCCGTTTTTGGGTGTAAAAGGCCTGTTTTTGGGTGTAGAAGCCCGGTTTTTGGGTGTAAAAGCCGCGTTTTGGGGTGTAAAAGGGGCGGTTTTGGGTGTAGAAACCCCGTTTTTGGGTGTAAAAGGGCCGTTTTTGGGTGTAGAAGGCCCGTTTTTGGGTGTAAAAAGGGGTGTTTTTGGGTGTAAAAGAGGCGGTTTTGGGTGTAGAAACCCCGTTTTTGGGTGTAAAGGCCCGTTTTTGGGTGTAGAAGGCCCGTTTTTCGGTGTAGAAACCCCGGTTTTGGGTGTACAAGGCCCGTTTTTGGGTGTAGAAGCCCCGTTTTTCGGTGTAAAAGCCGCGTTTTGGGGTGTAAAAGGGGCGTTTTTGGGTGTAGAAACCCCGTTTTTGGGTGTAAAAGGGCCGTTTTTGGGTGTAGAAGGCCCGTTTTTGGGTGTAGAAACCCCGGTTTTGGGTGTACAAGGCCCGTTTTTGGGTGTAGAAGGCCCGTTTTTGGGTGTAAAAAGGGGGTTTTTGGGTGTAAAAGGGGCGTTTTTGGGTGTAAAAGCCCCGTTTTTGGGTGTAAAAGCCCCGTTTTTGGGTGTAAAAGGGGCGTTTTTGGGTGTAAAAGCCCCGTTTTTGGGTGCAAAAAGGGGGTTTTTGGGTGCGTTACCTGGAGGCGCCGCAGGAGGCGCTGTCGGAGGGCTCCGGGCACGCAGGGGGATCCCAGCAGCGCCCCCCAAAGGCGGGGTCCGGGGGGGGCCCGGGCCAGGGCGAGGAGAGCGGGGGGGGGCAGAGCCCGCAGAGCCCCCAGCAGTGGGGCCGGGGCCTGGAAGTGCAGCGTGTGCTGGAGGAGCTGCGAGCCCCCCGGGAGCAGCTGGAATGGGGGGAAAGGGGGGAAAAACGGGGGGAAATGGGTTAAAAATGGGGGGAAATGGGGGGAAATTGGTTAAAAATGGGGGGAAATCGGTTAAAAATGGGGGGAAATGGGGGAAAATGGGTTAAAAATGGGGGGAAATTGGGTAAAAATGGGGGGAAATGGGGGGAAAATGGGGGGAAATTGGGTAAAAATGGGGGAAAGGGGTTAAAAATGGGGGGAAATGGGGGGAAAATGGGGGGAAATGGGTTAAAAATGGGGGGAAATTGGGTAAAAATGGGAGGAAATGGGGGGAAAATGGGGGGAAATTGGTTAAAAATGGGGGAAAGGGGTTAAAAATGGGGGGAAATTGGGTAAAAATGGGGGGAAATTGGGTTAAAAATGGGAGGAAATAGAGGAAAAATGGGGGGAAATGGGGGGAAATTGGTTAAAAATGGGGGGAAATGGCTTAAAAATGGGGGAAGGTTAAAAATGGGGGGAAAATGGGGGGAAATGGGGGAAAAATGGGGGAAATTGGTTAAAAATGGGGGAAATGGGTTAAAAATTGGGGGAAATGGGGGAAAATTGGTTAAAAATGGGGGGGAAAGGGGGGAAATGGGGGGAAATGGGTTAAAAATGGGGGGAAATGGGGGAAATAGGGGGAAATTGGGTAAAAATGGGGGGAAATGGTTAAAAATGGGGGGAAATGGGTTAAAAATGGGGGGAAATGGGTTAAAAATGGGGGGAAATGGGGGGAAATTGGTTAAAAATGGGGGGAAATGGGGGGAAATGGGGGGAAATTGGTTAAAAATGGGGGGAAATGGGTTAAAAATGGGGGGAAATGGGGGGAAATCGGTTAAAAATGGGGGAAATTGGTTAAAAATGGGGGAGAAATGGGTTAAAAATGGGGGAAATGGGGTAAAAAAGGGGGAAATTGGTTAAAAATGGGGGGAAATGGGGGAAAATGGGGGGAAATGGGTTAAAAATGGGGGAAAATGGGAAGAAAAGAGGCGGGATTGAGAAAATGGGGTAAAAATTGGGGTGGAAAAGGGCAGAATTGGGTAAAATGGGGTAAAAAGGGTGGATTTAGGGGGACAAGAAGGGTAAATGGGG
>NW_026639579.1:0-4844 GCF_028554395.1 Pezoporus wallicus | reverse complement strand
CAGCTCAAATTTCCCGGCGTCGCCGCCGGGGAGGCTTGGCCCGCCGCAACCCTAGGGGCGGGAGACGGAGCGGGGCCAAGCCCGGGCCGCGACAGCGGCATCCGCATCCCCCCTGCACTGCCAGGCCTCTGAGGCCGTCCGGACATAACGGGCCGGCTGCCGGCGGCAGCAGCAGGAAAGACCCAAAAACCCCGCCGCTGAACCCTGCCCGCTACCCCCCTGCCCGCAGCCCGGTGCGCGGGGCAGGCGGCAGCCCCTCTCCCCGCTGCTCACCCTTGACTTTGCCGAAGGTGCCGACACCGAGCGTGTCGCCTAGGATGTAATGCCCGATTTTCACCCGCCCGTGCTCGTGTTTCTGTTTATCACCCGCCGCCGCCATCTTTAGCCAAGGGCCGAGTCTGCGCATCGTACCCGCCCGCGCCGAAACCTTAGCGGAGGAGGAGCAACCCAGAGCACCCGCCTGCACCAAAACCTGGAAGCGAGCTCCGCTTTCAGCGCCTTCCCGCTCTCCCTGGGACAAACCATTGCGGTTCGAGGAGGGGAGTGGCGGGTCGGCCGAGCGGCGTTGCGGGGGTGCCGGTGTTGCCCGCAGATGGCTGGAACCGGGGGATAAACGCCGGCGAGGTGAGCCGGTACAGGGAATACATCCGTAGCTGTAATTAATAAACTTTGCTCGGTTTTCCAACCACCCGTGCTCGGCAGTAAAGGAGGATCCGTGACACTGCAAGATGAAGCAGGCTGCTGTAGTCATGTTCCAGCCTCCCTCCCTGGCGCCATGAGCAAACGGAAGCCCAGCCCTTAATTATGGTGATTCAGGAGCATAAGCTCCCTCGAGATCAGTTCTGCTAAAACATGAGTGTTGGGGTCCTATGGCAGAAACATACCCACCTTCAAATAACCAGATGTCTCAAGTTTCCATATTTCTCCTCAGCCACATAAATTAAATGTTCATTCTCTCCCTTCCTCTTCCCTGGTCCAAATCCAGAGCCTATTTTAGGAATACAAAGAGAAGTAGAACCTTCGTGGTGATGCGCGGATTGACTCCACAACTCGTTAAAGTTGTAAAGTCTTTACGTGTGGCCTTAGAGTTTGGTCAGTGTCCCAGCCGTAAATCCTCTACTTCTCCCCTTTATCAGTAGAGTTTGATCAGTGTCCCAGCCGTAAATCCTCTGCTTCTCCCTTTTATCAGTAGATTCAGGCGTCTGCTTATTAACAGGACCGGAGGTCTCTGTTCTGCTTAGCAGGCATTTACAACAGATAGTCCTTTTGTTTAAACAAATTCCTCTAACCCCCCTGTACAACCCCCCTGTACTACCCCCCTGTACAATGGTCAACCCTCTGTATCAGTAGTCCTGCTACCTTGAGCAGATGACCTGTCTTTCAGTTTGTTTCACCAACACATTCGTTCAGATTGCATTTAGGCCAGTAGCCTTCCTTCTGTTGATTGATTATATGGTATTTTCTACATACCCAAGACTACATTCTTTTATTGTTGACTGTAACTGGGTTATTTTTAAATCACTTTCCAACCCTACCTCCAAAGAAACATGAATCTGGAGGAGTAACAATTGGATGAGGTATTTATGTATGGAGAGATCCACTTAAGAGGAAAGTTATCAGGGACTCCCATCCCTTCACATCCTCTCCCCAGTATTCCAGGCTAACTGAAATGCTTTCTCTTGCCTGCTCTAAGCACAGCCCCTGAATGTGCTTGCAAATAAATAAAGATTTTTTATAGTCTTTATATTTAGATATTTATTTGCAGATAAATAAATATAAAGATTTAAAAATGTGCAGACATGGGGAAGTTGAACAAGTTTTTCTAGTAACTGCCCTAAATCTGATGCAGAGACCATTTGGTGTTACTTACATTACAGTCATTAATGTAATGGAAAGTTGGAAGCAGAAATTTGGTTCCATGGAAAATCTTGCTATTTTAAAACATCCCTCTACCGTAAAGGGGTAAAAAAAAAAAAAAAAAAACAAACAAACTCTATCTGTTCATTACTATGGAATAAAAAAATATGAAAATATAAAGGAAGTATAAAGGATACTTTAATTTGATAAAATCAAGTCATTTGTTCAGCCAGTGCCAAAAGATAGACCAGTAGGGAATGTAGGGACTGCTTATAAGATCTAAACTGCTAAAAATTGCATGACATGAAGTAAATTAACATTTAAAAGGTAAAATAGTTAAAACCAGGAAAGTAAAACATATGTAATTTTTATTTGAGTGATTTGGAAGTTTAATTTCAAACATTTTCCTAAGGATCGTAATTGAGCAGAAAATGTGGGAAGCTTTCAGCCTGCTTTAATTGATCAGTATAAAGTTTTATTATCAATGTCATAAATTAATGTTAAAAGAGACTATGCAACACAGGAAAAGCTTCACTAAGCTTGCATTAATGTGTAAAGGTGCCAGATTTTTCACTTCCTGACTTCTGAATTCATGTAAGTTAATTATGCACTTTCTGGACATCACCTAAAGAGATGTATTCCCACAGCAATTCTAATCTGAATCACAATTCACCCTCAGTAGCAGTAGGCTTGTGAATCATGTTGTTGTTCTTTTTTCCTTTTTTTTTTCCTTCGAATTAGAAGAAGAATAGAGAGTACAGAAATCTGCTAATTTCTCTGTCACAGAACTTCTTGTCTTCTGTTGTCAGACCCATCAGTTCTTAACAGTGCTTTGACATATGTACGGAAAGTACACGAAAGGGAGACGAGGAAGCATCAGGCTTTGTGCTCATCTGTACCTATGTGATTTCCTACAGTTCTGCTTGAATACAAGTGACATCCCATACTTTTAAGGAAACACAGAACAAGTTCACAGCTGTTAGTTTCCACAATGACTTGTGGTATGACTTTTAAATGACTTGAAATTCAGTTCTAAAATAAAAGACCTTGGCTTTAAAAATGCTAGCACTATTTAACATTGACTAACATAAACTCAGCATCTTTTTAGTTTCTGGCATATTTTATACATCAGCAATCTGCCTCCCATATCTCACAGCAGAAGAATATTCAGCATTAAGGTTAGACATTGTTTCATTGAAAAAGTTCTCTGTAGAAGGTAATAGTCTCACATCTGAGAAGCCTTCAGTGGTGCTATAGAAGAATCCACAAAAGAGAGAACCAAGAACAGTCAACAGACATTGCAGAAATACAAAACCAGACATGTAAATAAAAACAAAAATTCAATTACAGCTGTACCTAAGCAGATGACAGGACTCCAATGATCAATTACACTTTGAATTCTGAAGAGAGGTCAGACCTTTAGAGGTGACAAATGTGACACGGTATGCAAGCTGCGTGGGGTTTATCCCATGTTGCTGCTTATTGTTGCCAAAAATAACGTACAAGCTGAGAGCACTATTAGCGTTTTCTTCATTTATTGATCTTTTTGGAATGTACATTATTGCAGCCAGGTGGGAACCCCGGTTTGAGTTTTGCTTTGTTTCTCTCTCCTTCTCCCCTCCCGTCTTTTATCCCTTCATCTTCCTGTAAAGTGCTTGTATTACAAAGCAAGGTGGTCTAACAGTGACCCAAAATCTCATCCCGCCAACTGGACAGTGATTAGATGATTACTTTCTTTCCTCCAGGCTATTGTAGACTGGCTGGGTTAAGTCCCGTACAGAAGGGTAAAGTTCAAGGATGTCTGTAAGAGTACTCAGAAAGGGACACTGGCTCCAAGTTAGAGGCTGTGTGTAATAGCTTAAGAATTTCAGCACTAACCTGGAGCTGGTTTTTGTGTAAGATCATTATGGATTTCTGGAAGGCACTAATCTGTAACATTGAAGGAAAAGTGGTATATGCAGGTTCATTTGTGTAAATAGTAACACAAATAGTAATACAAATGTGTATCAAAAACAGTGAACCGTTTTCTGAATGGTATACAATCTGCATGATATACAATTTCAGACCTAGAATATGATGAATTAAGGCAGTGTGAAAATGAAGCAACGCACGGACGGCCACTTGCTGTGCATGCTGTACCGTGCATAGCTTGCTGATCTCTAACTGCATGGATTCAGATGATAAAGTTTCTAATATGTTGAGGTTGCACATACACAGTTTTAGACTGGCTTTATTGCTTTGATCATTATGAAAAATAGAGAAGCATAAATAAAAATACTGACTGTCATATAGTAAAGAAAGACAAAAGTCTGAAATTAAATCTGTCTTTATCACTGTTAAAACCTAGCATAATTTTCCCATTCATCTCCCAAATCAAGTGCAAAAATGCCTAAAGAATATGTAAACAAAATTCTACCAAAAATAACAAAGTTGGAAAGAACAGAGTACCACCTGATAATTCTGAATTCAAATATTCTGTGTTGATGACTTAAGCTAATTTCCCCTTTCCCAATTTTCATCAGCTGTTCTGTATCTCTGATTGTTTTCCTGTATTCTGGTATGCATATTTAAACTATTTCCACTACTCTAACTGGATGGTAAATGTTGCTCCCCAGATTTCCGAAAAACTAAATAATGTTGCACTTGTGTGGATAACCAGTAAAACCCTGTTAACAGCAACAAATTTCTTCTATTAAGAAGTAACTAAACATCTGACATCTATGACCTTGCAAAGTACTAAAACAGAGTAGTTAACTGCTGTACAGCTTGACTCGGAGGCAGAGTTGTCACCAGTTTCAGGAGAATCAAAAGAAATACTATGGCCCATTCTCTTTAATATAACTTAAATGTTTGATTGAGGTTCCACTACTGAATACCAAAACATCTTACTTTGGTAAGAGGTCTCGGTTCATGCATGTATTGCCAAATTACCTCTTATGATTAAAACAGACAAATCATGCATGTCTCCTTGCTAGCTCAAAATTGGG
>NW_026639578.1:0-479 GCF_028554395.1 Pezoporus wallicus | reverse complement strand
CGAACGTCTGGCCTCTGCTCCCAGAGCCGAAGAGCCAGGAGGGCTCGGCTGTCCAGGGGCAGAATGATTAGTGCACGAACTTCTGGCTTCTGCTCCCAGATTCGAAGAGCCGGGAGGGAAAGCATGTGCTGGGCATCTTCAGCACACAGTCAGCTTTGCAACGGTGTCACCATCATTGCTGTCGCTCCTCGCTTTCATACCTAAAGGTCCATTTGAATGCACCCTCTTCGGAGCTTGCTCTCGGCTGCCCAGCTGCACAGTGAGTAGAGCACGAACAGTTGCCGTCTGCTCCCACAATCAAAGAGCCAGGAGGGAAAGCTGGTGAAAGCTTAGGGTTAGGGTTAGGGTTAGGGTTAGGGTTAGGGTTTAGGGTTAGGGGTTAGGGTTAGGGTTAGGGTTAGTGTTAGGGTTAGGGTTAGGGTTATGGTTAGGTTTAGGGTTAGGGTTAGGGTTAGGGGTAGGGTTAGGGTTATTGTTAG
>NW_026639577.1:0-4893 GCF_028554395.1 Pezoporus wallicus | reverse complement strand
CTATCTTATATTTTAAAGGTCTTAGCAAGAATGCTTTTTCCTGATGGCCAGTAGCTCCCACAACCATTACAGACTCTTTTCCTTTTAATATCAAATCTTGGTTCAAAACCGAATAAGTTGCCCCAGTATCTATAAGAAATTCCACTTCTTTTTCTGTGGCCCCTAGCTTGATTTTAAGCAGTGGATCCGCTAGGGTAGATTCTCCAGGTCCCCGTCAATCTAATTCCAATTCAGTGTCAATTGAGTTTGTTGTTTTCCCTGTGGACTGATACGGAGAAAACTCCAGGAACCAACTTGCCAACAAAGTTTTCAAGCTGACAAGCAGGTATTCTTTATTGAGGTGCCGGGAGACACCGGGGATAGCTCCTCCTTAAATGTAATTCTAAAGGTTTCTATATTCCATTTTGTGATTTTGTGCCCCCTTGTTTCAGGACATTCCCATTTCCAGTGTCCGAACCCTTTGCAGTTTGCACATTGATCCTGACTAAGGGGAGTTCTCCTGTAACCCCCCTCTCTGCCTCTCATTCCCATTTCTCAGCCATGACCTCTGCCTCTCATTCCCATTCCTCAGCCATGACCTCTGCCTCTCATGCCACTATATCCCTCATTCACTTGCCCCAATGCTGCAATCGTAGCTGTTGTTACGACCTTTCCTAATTTCTTTTCTTTAGCTTGTTCTCTATTCCTGTATACTTCCCAAGCCACTTCCAGTAACTTTTCCCTATCTCTTATTTCAGTCACAGATAACTTCTGAAGCTTTCGCCTGATATCCTCCAGTGACTGCCCCACAAAGGAATTTGCAAGCTGTAATTTTCTTTCCTCTGAGGAAGGATTTGGTGTGGTGCATTTTCGCATAGCTTCTCTGAACTTATCCAGAAACTCTGTCGGCGACTCCCTCGGCCCTTGTCTTATTTCAAACAGCACCGACCAATTTACCACTTTATGTACAGCATTTTCAAGCCCACATTTAATCCAATTCTGATATCTTTTCAAAGATGCATAATCTTCATCATCATCATAATCCTAGTTTGGAACTGAGAGGGAAATATGATCTTCAACCCTCCCCTCTATCGCCCCTGCAGTAATCTGAGCATTTACCTGAGTACAAGCAGTTTTTATAACCAATTGTTTTTCTGTCTCTGTTAATGCATACAGGATTACATCTGTATCTTTCCAATCAGGATCCTGGCTTTTTACCAGTATCTCAAATGTCTTTGCTACCCCTATAGGGTCATTTCAATAGTCTTTTGCAATCTGCTTCCAATTATCCAAATCTCCTAAGGAAAAATTCACTTTTAATTTGGTACGTCCCTCTGGTCCTATTGCTTCCCTCAGAGGAGCTTGCAGGACAGTCTTAGTTTTACTATGAATCTGGGCAGCAACAGGAGAGGAGGAAATTTGTTTTACACTTTGTTCTTGTTTTACACTTTGTTCTTGTTTTACACTTTATTCTTGTTTTACACTTTGGTTTGGTTTTACACTTTGTTCTTGTTTTACACTTTGTTTTGGTTTTACACTTTGTTCTTGCTTTATACTTTGTTCTTGCTCCTCATCTGAATCAGAGGATTCCTCCTCAATAAGAGGTGGTCTCTGATCCGGTACTTTGGGGGAAACATAATCCTCTATTCTATACTCAACCCTGTTATCCTCAGCTCTTTTCATAAGTTTCAAACAAATTTCCCCAATGTCACAACCAGAACAACATCTTTCTAAACTATTCCCTGCCTGCTTCCTTTCTCTTTCTAAAGCTGAAACTAAAGGATCTGAAGGTGCTATATTAATTCCACATTCTTTTTGCCATTCCGGGTGATTTCACAACGTGAAAAACATATCTGCGTATATTACTTCATCCCATTTTCCTTGCTGCCTCAAAAACAACATTAATTATAACAATGTATTATAGTTCAGAGTTCCATTTTAGGCCATTTTTCCTGATCTTCCAAAGTATACAAAGGCCATCATTGGTTACAATATTTTATCAATATTTTCTTATTTACTGAGCCCCCAGGAGACCCTCCAAGTTCTTTCCAGTGTGCCAAAATGCACCCTAAAGGACTCTTTTTCATTATCTCCTCACTCTGCTGATTTCCCATTATTAATCTCTCACTCACACACACTAGGGATCCCACAGACACACTCCACGCAGTTATAACACTTGAAACAGAGACAGAGACTAAAATTCTATCAAACAGACCACAATTAATAATACAGTTCACCAATACCAAAATCACAAGACCAAAATCAGCACTGTAACAAGCCACAAAACAAATCAAATACCAATTCGAATACTTTTTCAAATAAGATTCCAAACTGTTTCCACAAGACACCCCTTCCATCTTGCAGGACCCAGACCACAAGAAGCCCCCTGCTTTTTGTGGGTTTATGCCAGTAAAATCCAAACCTTTTTCTACAAGACACCCCCTGTGTCTTGCAGGACCCAAACCACAAGAAGCCCTCTGCTTCTTGTGGGTGTATACCAAACGGACGCTAGCGTCTGGGTATACGCCTTTACCTACGAGATTTCCTATCTCGATTTACGGAAGGCTTCCAAACCATGCGTATGCTTACCAAACCAATTTACCAAACCGAGATGCCCCCTGCACCATACAAACTATACAAAAGAAAAGAATATCTTTTATGAGATGGTCCTTGTCTGCTCCCGCAGCGATCCGAATGAGTTGAGGGGTCCCTCCGAGAAAAACTCCTGAGGGCCCTAGGAAGCCCTCCCCTCAGCGGGTCCTGCAGCTGAGCAGAGAGGGTCCCATCTGGGTCGCCAAATTGATACGGAGAAAACTCCAGGAACAAACTCGCCAACAAAGTTTTCAAGTTGACAAGAAGGTATTCTTTATTGTGGTGTCGGGAGACACGGGGGATAGCTTCACCTAGCGTGTATCACCCCAATTGCCACACAAGCCGTCCTTTTATAGCCACTGGGCATACATACATATTCATGAGGCTACGTATGGATTACATCATTTTCCAGAGAGTTCCTCGCATGCGTACAGAATTGTGGTGGTGGTCTCTGAGGGTCGTTCACTTCTTCCAACAATCTTCATCATTTCTGGCAGCCTTTGAAGCATGCACAGTAGATGCTCATACCAGTTTAATTGGTTCATTAGCACCAGAGACATAATAATCCTCCTACCCTCCTACTTATCAGTTAGTTTAAATGTAGCCCATCCTGGACACCTGCTGTTCCCAGATACTCCTTATCCCTGTGTCCTGTTCTTCTAGACTGTTTTTCTTAAACTATGTCACAACTATAATGATTTATCTTGTGAGAATTCTCAGTATGTTCTCTAGCTGTACTCTATTTTTTCTCTATGTATCATGCACCTCAGTAATTTTCCATTGCTACTGTTACAAAGCCATCAAACTTAACATTACTTAAAACTAATTCTAAAGGTTTCTATATTCCATTTTGTGATTTTGTGCCCCCCCCCCCCTTGTCTCAGGGGATGATGATAATCTTCTTGTGGTACAGCTTGGTAGAGAACTACTGTCTTCTTCAAGCTGACTTCCAGCCCAAAAAGCTCAGCTGCCTCGTCAAAGCAAGATGTTAAGCGCTGCAGAGCTGCTTCTGTGTGGCCGGAAGTGTGGCATCATCAGCAAAAAGCAGTTCATGGAGAAGGTGATTTAGGGTCTTAGTGTGGGCCTTCAGTCACCTTAGATTGAATAGGCTCCCATCAGTACGATATCAAATATAAATGCTGTTTTGTTTGTTGAGGTCTACCATAGCCCTTTGGAGCATTATGCTGAAGAAGATTGTGAATAAAGTTGGTGTGAGAACGCAACCTTGTTTCACACCGTTGGTTATTGGGAAGGGCTCAGAGAGTGCATCGCCATGTCTGACTTGCCCTTGCTGATCCTCATGTAACAGAATAATCATTTTGAGGAACTTGGGGGGACAACCTAATCTTTCCAGGAACACCCACAGGCCTTTTCTGCTCACACTGTCAAAAGCTTTGGTGAGGTCAACAAAAGTTACATAGAGCCCCTTATTCTGTTCTCTACACTTCTCTTGCAGTTGTCTGAGAACAAATAGGTAGATGATGTCAGTTGCACTTTTCTTATCCACCAATGCCATGGCCCCATTATAGAAGGCCACCAAATTGGTCAGGCACGATCTCCCCTTAGGGAAGCTATGTTTGCTGTCACAAACCAATCAACCCCTTATCGTCCATGTGCCTTAGCATAGTTTCCAGGAGGATCTGCTTCATGATCTTTCCAGGCACTGAGGTGAGACTGACTGGCCTGTAGTTCCCTGGGTCTTCCTTATTTCCTTTTTTAAAAATGGGGGGTATATTTCAACTTTTCCAGTCAGCAGTAACTACACCAGACTGCCACGGCTTCTCAAATATGATGGATAATGGCTTGGCAACATGATCTGACAGTTCCTTGAGGACCCATTGATGCATCTCATTAGGTCCCATGGACTTGCTCTGATATCTGTGACCAAAACCATATAGGAAATCAGAACCTATGAGCTTGAATGCTTGTCGTGATTTAAGCACCATCCTCCTGGCACCAGCTATTAGGAACGAGAAAAATAACTGCTACAGCTGGACCCAGGCCAATGCTGACAATCCATTTCTGACAAAGTCTTAGAACGTAAGATATTCTTTCAACATGAAATATTTCCTCAATTTGTTGTGAAGGTTGGAGGGCATGTTCACAGAAGTAAACTGTTGAACTATATGCATAAAGCCTGGGTATAATAAATCCACTGAATAGCTGACAATATTTCAGAAAGATGAAAAATAAAGGTTCTGAAAAGAAGACATAACTATAAACAATTTTGTTGAGAAATAGACTTTGTTGTATTACAAGGTAGGTGCAATGAAAATATGAAAAAAATGCAATTTTAAGTATTGCTGCATTTCAAGGTGTCCT
>NW_026639576.1:0-492 GCF_028554395.1 Pezoporus wallicus | reverse complement strand
GCACCTTGGTGGCACCTTGGGGTCACCCTCAGCGGTGATGGCAGCGATGGCTTTGCTCCATGTCTTCATCCTGCTGGCTGGTGCATGGCTCCTGGGACAGCTGTGGGTGAGTGGCACCAGGCTCCGGGGCTCCTGGTATTCCATAGGGAGATGCTGATGCTCCCAACCATGGTCACACCAGTGGGGTGGTGGGACTGGGAGAGCCCCGCTTCCTCGCCATCACCCCGTGTGGTGGCACAGCGCAGCTATGGGGCACCCCATAGGGTCCGTTGTCCTATGGCTCCAATCCCTGCTCTTCCACTCCCTCCCAGCTTCACCACGGATTGGTACGTGATGGTCGGAATCACGGACCTGGCTTGGGCCAATTCCGAGACCCAGAAACGTTGGATCCAGAGGGTCGTGGTCCATGAATATTACACCAACGCCTCTGGCGGCTTCGACATTGCCTTGGTGGAGCTGGACCAGCCGGTGCAGTGCGGGTACCACGTGCAG
>NW_026639575.1:0-486 GCF_028554395.1 Pezoporus wallicus | reverse complement strand
TTGTGTCAGAGACCCCCCATTATTGCGTCATAGAGCCCCATTATTACCACGTAGAGCCCCATTATTGCGTTATAGAGCCCCATTATTGCCTCATAGAGCCCCATTATTGCCCCATAGAGCCCCATTATTGCCTCATAGGGCAACATTATTGCCTCATAGAGCCCCATTATTGCCACATAGACACCATTATTACCTCATAGAGCCCCATTATTGTGTCAGAGACCCCCCATTATTGCGTCATAGAGCCCCATTATTACCACATAGAACCCCATTATTGCGTTATAGAGCCCCATTATTGCCTCATAGAGCCCCATTATTGCATCATACAGCCCCATTATTGCCCCATAGAGCCCGATTATAGCCTTAGATCCCTATTATTGCCTCCTAGAGCCCCATTATTACCTCATAGAGCCCCATTATTGCATCACAGACTCCCATTATTACGTCATAGAGCCCCATTATTACCTTGTAAAGCCCCATTCTTGC
>NW_026639574.1:0-483 GCF_028554395.1 Pezoporus wallicus | reverse complement strand
ACTGGCTCTTCGACTGTGGGAGCAGACGCCGAGAGAAAGCTCCGAAGAGGGTGCTTTCATGGACCTTCAGGTATGAAAGCGAGGAGCGACAGCAATGATGGTGACACCGTTGCAAAGCTGACTGTGTGCTGAAGATGCCCAGCACATGCTTTCCCTCCTGGCTCTTCGGCTCTGGGAGCAGAAGCCAGACGTTCGTGCACTAATCGTTCTTCCCCTGGGCAGCCGAGAACAAGCTTCGGAGAGGTTGCACTCAAATGGACTTTTAAGTATGAAACCGAGGAGCGACAGCAATGATGGTGACACCGTTGCAAAGCTGACTGTGTGCTGAAGATGCCCAGCACATGTTTTCCATCCTGGCTCTTCGGCTCTAAGAGCAGAGGCCAGACGTTCATGCACTAACCACTGTGCCCCTGGGCAGCCGGGAACAAGCTTTGGAGACGTTGCATTCAAATGGACTTTTACATAAGAAACCCAGGAGCGACA
>NW_026639573.1:0-492 GCF_028554395.1 Pezoporus wallicus | reverse complement strand
CCAGGAGGGAAAGCATGTGCTGGGCATCTTCAGCACACAGTCAGCTTTGCAACGGTGTCACCATCATTGCTGTCGCTCCTCGCTTTCATACCTCAGTCGAAGAGCCCGGAGGGAAAGCTGGTGCTCTGAATCTTCTGCACACAGTCAGCTTTGACCCAGTGCGTCCATCATTGCTGTCGCTCCTGACTTGTACCTAGAAGTACATTTGAATCCAACTTCTCTGCTCGTTGCTCTTGGCTGCCCAGCAGCACAGTCAGTAGAGCATGAACGTCTGGCCTCTGCTCCCAGAGCCGAAGAGCCCGGAGGGAAAGCATGTGCTGGGCATCTTCAGCACACAGTCAGCTTTGCAACCGTGTCACCATCATTGCTGTCGCTCCTCGCTTTCATACTTAAAAGTCCATTTGAGTGCAACCTCTCCGAAGCTTGTTCTCCGCGGCCCACGGGAAGAACGATTAGTGCACGAACGTCCTGGCTTCTGCTACCAGATTTGAA
>NW_026639572.1:0-492 GCF_028554395.1 Pezoporus wallicus | reverse complement strand
AGCCTCAAAAAAGACACAAAACATGACAAAAATTGGACAAAACCACCCCAAAACTACCTTGTCCTGCTTCTCCTATGGCATACTGAGTCAGAGTCCCAAAACGCACCCAAAGAACCCCCAAAGCAGGACAAAACCACCCCAAGGCCACCTTGTCCTGCTTCTCCTGTGGGATACATGGTCAGAGGCCTGAAACAGACCCAAAACAGGCCAAGTACAACCCAAATCACCCCAAAACCAGCTCCAAAACCCCCAAACCACCCCAAAACCACCTTGTCCTGCTTCTCCTATGGCATACAGGGTCACAGCCCTGAAACAGACCCAAAACAGGCCAAGTATGTCCCAAATCACTCCAAAACCAGCTCCAAAACCCCCAAACCAACCCAAAACCACCTTGTCCTGCTTCTCCTATGGAACACAGGGTCAGAGCCCCAAAAAAGACACAAAACATGACAAAGATAGGACAAAACCACCCCAAAACCTCCTTGTCCTGCT
>NW_026639571.1:0-493 GCF_028554395.1 Pezoporus wallicus | reverse complement strand
TTTAGCCCAAAAACTCATGGATTTAGCCCCAAAACTCAACCACCCAATTGAGTCAATGGGAGAAGACCAAACCCCATGGAATGGACCCAAACCCCAAGGATTTAGCCCAAAACCCCATGGATTTAGCCCCAAAACTCAATCGACCCAATTGAGTCAATGGGAGAAGACCAAAACCCCATGGATTTAGCCCAAAACCCCATGGATTTAGCCCAAAACCCCATGGATTTAGCCCCAAAACTCAATCGACCCAATTGAGTCAATGGGAGAAGACCAAAACCCCATGGATTTAGCCCAAACCCCATGGATTTAGCCCAAAAACTCATGGATTTAACCCAAAACTCAATCGACCCAATTGAGTCACGATGGAAGACCAAAACTCCCATGGATTTAGCCCAAAACCCCATGGATTTAGCCCAAAAACTCCATGGATTTAACCCAAAACTCAATCAGGCCCATTGAGTCAATGGGAGAAAGACCAAAACCCCATGGAATG
>NW_026639570.1:0-481 GCF_028554395.1 Pezoporus wallicus | reverse complement strand
TCCTCGGTTTCAAACCTAATAGTTTATTTGAATGCAACTTTCTCCGAGTGCCCACTCCTGGCTGCCGAGTAGCACAGCGAGTAGAGCACGAACTTCTGGACTCTGCTTACAGAGCCAAAGAATCAGGAGGGAAAGCATGTGCTGGGCATCTTCAGCTCACAGTCAGCTTTGCAACGGTGTCACCATCATTGCTGTCGCTCCTCGGTTTCATACCTAAAATTCCATTTGAATGCAACCTCTCCACAGCTGCTTCTCAGCTGCCCAGAAGCTCAGCGATTAGTGCACGAACGTCTGGCCTCTGCTCTCACAGCCGTAGAGGCAGGAGGGAAAGCATGTGCTGGGCATCTTCAGCACACAGTCAGCTTTGCAACGGTGTCACCATCATTGCTGTCGCTCCTCAATTTCCTAACTAAAAGTGCATTTGAATGCACCCTCTCCGGAGCTTGCTCTCGGCTGCCCAGCAGCACAGTGAGCATGGCAC
>NW_026639569.1:0-4893 GCF_028554395.1 Pezoporus wallicus | reverse complement strand
ACCCATAGAGATCAATGGGGACCCATAGAGATCAATGGGGACCCATAGAGATGGGGACAAGAGATGGGACCCATAGAGATCAATGGGGACCCATAGAGATCAATGGGGACCCATAGAGATCAATGGGGACCCATAGGGATCAATGGGGACCCATAGAGATCAATGGGGACCCATAGAGATCAATGGGACCCATAGAGATCAATGGGACCCATAGAGATCAATGGGACCCATAGAGATCAATGGGAACCCATAGGGATCAATGGGGACCCATAGAGATCAATGGGGACCCATAGAGATCAATGGGGACCCATAGAGATCAATGGGACCCATAGAAATCAATGGGACCCATAGAGATCAATGGGGACCCATAGAGATCAATGGGACCCATAGAGATCAATGGGGACCCATAGAGATCAATGGGGACCCATAGGGATCAATGGGGACCCATAGAGATCAATGGGGACCCATAGAGATCAATGGGACCCATAGAGATCAATGGGACCCATAGAGAACAATGGGACCCATAGAGATCAATGGGACCCATAGAGAACAATGGGGACCCATAGAGATCAATGGGACCCATAGAGATCAATGGGGACCCATAGAGAACAATGGGGACCCATAGAGATCAATGGGACCCATAGAGATCAATGGGGACCCATAGAGATCAATGGGACCCATAGAGATCAATGGGACCCATAGAGATCAATGGGACCCATAGAGATCAATGGGACCCCATAGGGATCAATGGGGACCCATAGAGATCAATGGGACCCATAGAGATCAATGGGACCCATAGAGATCAATGGGACCCATAGAGAACAATGGGACCCATAGAGATCAATGGGACCCATAGAGAACAATGGGGACCCATAGAGATCAATGGGACCCATAGAGATCAATGGGGACCCATAGAGAACAATGGGGACCCATAGAGAACAATGAGACCCATAGAGATCAATGGGACCCATAGAGATCAATGGGGACCCATAGAGATCAATGGGACCCATAGAGAACAATGGGACCCATAGACATCAATGCGGACCCATAGAGATCAATGGGGACCCATAGAGATCAATGGGGACCCATAGAGATCAATGGGACCCATAGAGATCAATGGGACCCATAGAGATCAATGGGGACCCATAGGGATCAATGGGACCCATAGAGATCAATGGGGACCCATAGAGATCAATGGGACCCATAGAGAACAATGGGACCCATAGACATCAATGCGGACCCATAGAGATCAATGGGGACCCATAGAGATCAATGGGGACCCATAGAGATCAATGGGACCCATAGAGATCAATGGGACCCATAGAGATCAATGGGGACCCATATGGATCAATGGGACCCATAGAGATCAATGGGGACCCATAGAGATCAATGGGACCCATAGAGAACAATGGGACCCATAGACATCAATGCGGACCCATAGAGATCAATGGGGACCCATAGAGAACAATGGGGACCCATAGAGATCAATGGGCCCCATAGAGATCAATGGGGACCCATAGAGATCAATGGGGCCCCATAGATGTGGGGCTGACCCATAGATGTGGGGCTGACCCACAGATGTGGGGCACACGCGCAGATGAAGGGGACCCATAGATGTGGGGCAGGGACATTGCTTAGGAAGACCTATAGACATGAGCCCAGCCCCATAGATGTGGGGCAGAGGCACAGGTTAGAGAGACCCATAGATGTGGTTTAGGGGGACCCGTAGATATGGGGCCAGCCCCATAGATGTGGGGGGGGTTGACCCATAAATATGGGGCATGGATATGGGATAGGGGGAACCCGTAAGTGTGGGGTGTGACCCATACATGTGGGGCTGACCCACAGATGTGGGGCACACACACAGGTGAAGGGGACCCATAGATATGGGCCCAGCCCCATAGAGTGCCCTCAGCCCCACATCCCCCCTCCAACCCACTTATGGGGCAGCCCCATAGAACCCCCACATTGGCCCCGCCCCTTACCCCAGTCGAGAGCTGGTTGCAGTCATAGCGAGAGCTGTTGCTATGGGGCACCTATGGGGAGATGTGGGGCAGGTTAGGGGGCAGGTCATGGGGCGCTATGGGGCAAGTTATAGGGCAAAAAGGGGCAGTCTATGCGGTGATATGGGGCAGGTTATGGGACGCTATGGGGCAGGATGTGGGGTGCTATGGGGCAGGTTATGGGGTGCTATGGGGCAGGTTATGAGGCGCTATGGGGCAGGTTATGGGGTGTTATAGGGCACCTTATGGGGTGCTGTGGGGCAGGTTATGAGGCGCTATGGGGCAGGTTATGGGGTGTTATAGGGCAGCTTATGGGATGCTATGGGGCAGGATGTGGGGTGCTATGGGGCAGGTTATGGGGTGTTATAGGGCACCTTATGGGGTGCTGTGGGGCAGGTTATGGGGCGCTATGGGGCAGGTTATGGGGTGTTATAGGGCAGCTTATGGGGCGCTATGGGGCAGGATGTGGGGTGCTATGGGGCAGGTTATGGGGTGTTATAGGGCAGCTTATGGGGCGCTATGGGGCAGGTTATGGGGCAGGTTATGGGGCGCTATGGGGCAGGATGTGGGGCGCTATGGGGCAGGTGTGGGGCACTATGGGGCAGGTTATGGGGTGTTATAGGGCAGCTTATGGGGCGCTATGGGGCAGGATGTGGGGTGCTATGGGGCAGGTTATGGGGCGCTATGGGGCAGGATGTGGGGCGCTATGGGGCAGGTTATGGGGTGTTATAGGGCAGCTTATGGGGCGCTATGGGGCAGGATGTGGGGTGCTATGGGGCAGGTTATGGGGCGCTATGGGGCAGGTTATGGGGTGCTATAGGGCAGCTTATGGGGCGCTATGGGGCAGGTTATGGGGTGCTATGGGGCAGGTTATGGGGTGGGGCAGCTTATGGGGCGCTATGGGGCAGGTTATGGGGCAGGTTATGGGGCGCTATGGGGCGGGCAGGAGGATGTGGGGCGCTATGGGGCAGGTTATGGGGTGTTATAGGGCAGCTTATGGGGCGCTATGGGGCAGGATGTGGGGTGCTATGGGGCATGTTATGGGGCGCTATGGGGCAGGTTATGGGGTGTTATAGGGCAGCTTATGGGGCGCTATGGGGCAGCTTATGGGGCGCTATGGGGCAGGATGTGGGGTGCTATGGGGCAGGTTATGGGGTGTTATAGGGCAGCTTATGGGGCGCTATGGGGCAGGATGTGGGGCAGGGGGCGTGGCCTCACCGGCGCCCCCTGCTGGAGCTCCACGATGTCCCGCGCCGCGCTCAGCATCAGCACATAGGGGAGGTTGTTACAGAGCCCCAGGATCCTGGGGGGGCAGGGAGCTATGGGGCGGGAGCTATGGGGTGGGAGCTATGGGGCGAGGGCTATGGGGCGGGAGCTATGGGGTGGGGGCTATGGGGAGGGAGCTATGGGGTGGGGGCTATGGGGTAGGGTCTATGGAGTGGGTTCTATGGGGCGGGAGCTATGGGGCAGGATCTGTGGGATGGAGTCTATGGGGCAGGATCTATGAGGTGGGGTCTATGGGGCAGGAGCTATGGGGCGGGAGCTATGGGGCAGGGGTCTATGGGGCAGGATCTATGGGGTGGGGTCTATGGGGCGGGATCTATGGGGCGGGAGCTATGGGGTGGGGGCTATGGGGCGGGAGCTTATGGGGCGACGGCTATGGGGTGGGGGCTATGGGGCGGGGGCTATGGGGTGAGATCTATGGGGTGGGGTCTATGGGGCGGGAGCTATGGGGCGGGAGCTATGGGGCAGGATCTGTGGGATGGAGTCTATGGGGCAGGATCTATGAGGTGGGGTCTATGGGGCAGGAGCTATGGGGCAGGAGCTATGGGGCGGGAGCTATGGGGTGGGGTCTATGGGGCGGGGGCTATGGGGCGGGGTCTGTAGGGTGGGAACTATGGGGCTGGAGCTATGGGGCTGGGATCTATGGGGCTGGAATCTATGGGGCTGGAATGGATGGGGTGGGATCTATGGGGCAGGATATATAGGGCTGGATCTATGGGGTGGAATCTATGGGGTGAGGTCTATGGGGCAGGATCTATGGGGCAGGATCAATGGGGCTGGAGTCTATGGGGCAGGTATCAATGGGGCTGGATCAATGGGGCTGGGGTCTATGGGGCAGGTATCAATGGGGCTGGATCAATGGGGCTGGGGTCTATGGGGCAGGTATCAATGGGGCTGGATCAATGGGGTTGGGGTCTATGGGGTACGTATCAATGGGGCTGGATCAATGGGGCTGGGGTCTATGGGGCAGGTATCAATGGGGCTGGATCAATGGGGTTGGGGTCTATGGGGCAGGTATCAATGGGGCTGGATCAATGGGGCTGGGGTCTATGGGGCAGGTATCAATGGGGCTGGATCAATGGGGCTGGGGTCTATGGGGCAGGTATCAATGGGGCTGGATCAATGGGGCTGGGGTCTATGGGGCAGGTATCAATGGGGCTGGATCAATGGGGCTGGGGTCTATGGGGCAGGTATCAATGGGGCTGGATCAATGGGGCTGGGGTCTATGGGGCAGGTATCTATGGGGCTGGATCAATGGGGCTGGGGTCTATGGGGCAGTATCAATGGGGCTGGGGTCTATGGGGCAGGTATCAATGGGGCTGGGGTCTATGGGGCAGGTATCAATGGGGCTGGGGTCTATGGGGCAGGTATCTATGGGGCTGGATCAATGGGGCTGGGGTCTATGGGGCTGGATCAATGGGGCTGGGGTCTATGGGGCAGTATCTATGGGGCAGGTATCAATGGGGCTGGATCAATGGGGCTGGGGTCTATGGGGCAGTATCTATGGGGCAGGTATCTATGGGGCTGGATCAATGGGGCTGGATCAATGGGGCAGGATCTATGGGGCAGGATCAATGGGGCTGGATCAATGGGGCTGGGGTCTATG
>NW_026639568.1:0-486 GCF_028554395.1 Pezoporus wallicus | reverse complement strand
GGTTTTGGGATGGTTTTGTCCTATTTTTGTCATGTTTTTTGTCTTTTTGGGTCTCTGACCCTGTGTTCCATAGGAGAAGCAGGACAAGGTGGTTTTGGCGTGGTTTTGTCCTATTTCCGTCATGTTTTTTGTATTTTGAGGCTCTGACCCTCTATCTCATAGGAGAAGCAGGAGAAGATGGTTTTGGGGCTTTTTTGTTCTGTTTTAGGTCTGTTTTGGGGCCCTGACACTGTATCTCATAGCAGAAGGAGGACAAGGTGGTTTTGTCCTGCTTTTTGGGGTGTTTTGGGTTTTTTTTAGCCTGTTTTGGGTCTGTTTTGAGGCTCTGACCCTGTGTCCTAGAGAAGAAACAGAGCAAGGTGGTTTGGGGTTGGTTTGGGGGTTTTGGAGCTGGTTTTGGGGTTTTGGGAGTGTTTTTGTCCTGTTTTGGGTCTGTTTCAGGCCTCTGACCCTGTATCCCACAGGAGAAGCAGGACAAGGAGGTTT
>NW_026639567.1:0-480 GCF_028554395.1 Pezoporus wallicus | reverse complement strand
GGGCAGGATAAAGCCATTCCGCTCGGCCTGTCACTGCTTGATGGCATCTTTGATTTTTACACTCTCTTTTGTGGTTCTAATGAAGTTGGCCAGTATTACTGTGATATCCCTCCCGTGCTGGCCCTCTCCTGCTCATCTGCTTAGAGTAGGGAACTGATAGTTCTCCCTGTTCCTCAGACTGTACATCATAGGATTGAGCATGGGAATCACCAGAGCAAAAATGAAGCAATAATTATTGTGCTCCATAGAGAACTGTGAACTGTGTGTACGTGAAGAAGCCTGTTCCATAAAACACGGCAGCAGGAATCAGGTGGGAAGCAGAAGTGGAGAAGTCTTTTGCCTGCCTTTGGACTTAGATCTTGTGGATGGCAACTGTGATGCAGATGTAGGAGATGAGAATGAGGAGCTTGGTTGAGGTGATGAGCACAGCCGCACAGGTGAAGTGCTCCATGATGTGCGCGTTGGAGCAGGACAACTTCG
>NW_026639566.1:0-482 GCF_028554395.1 Pezoporus wallicus | reverse complement strand
CCTCCTTCTCCTATGGGATACAGGGTCAGAGCCCCAAAACAGACCCAAAAGAGGCCAAAACCAACCCAAAACACCCATAAACCCAGCCCAAAACCACCTTGTCCTGCTACTGCTATGGGATACAGGGTCAGAGCCCCAAAACAGGACAAAAACAACCCAAAACACCCAAAACCACCCCAAAACCACCTTGTCCTGCTTATCCTAAAGGATACAGGGTCAGAGCCCCCAAAAAGACCCAAAACAGGCCAAAACCAACTCTAATCACTCCAAAACTCAGCTCAAAACCACGTTGTCCTGCTTCTGCTATGGGACACATGGTCAGAACCCCAAAACAGCCCTAAAACAGGACAAAAACAACCTAAAACACCCAAAAAAAACACCCCAAAAACACCTTGTCCTGCTTCTCCTATGGGATACAGGGTCAGAGCCTCCAAACAGCCCCCAAACGTGCCAAAAAAAGTCAAAAACCACCAAAACAGCCC
>NW_026639565.1:0-491 GCF_028554395.1 Pezoporus wallicus | reverse complement strand
CTTCTTCTGCCTTTTGCAGATGCAAGCCCAGACAAGGACAGGACACGACAATTGCGCACTCTTCTCCTCCCTCAGTATTTCCAGAGTTTAAATGACTTCCACAAGGACAAAGACCAAAGAGAAGTCATTCACTCCTGCAGAGCCATGGGCAGGACTCGCCATGCTGAGTCAGGCTGTCTGATGTCTACATTCTTATTCTGTCTTTAACAGCTGCAACCCCAACAGGGAATGGACCAGAGCATGGTGCACTCCTGTCCTCATCCACACAGTCCTTCTACGGAGGACACTGACACAAAGTTAAGTCGCCGAGACCTGCAGAGCCGTGAGCAGGGGTTACCCATGTGAGTGACTGTTGCTGCTGCTTAGTTTGCTGTCCTGCCTTTTCCAATTGCAGGCCCAGAGTAGGACAGGACCCGACAATGGTGCACTCTTCTCCTCCAGCACACTGCCAGACATTAAATGCCTTCCACAAGGATGTGGACAAGGATAAG
>NW_026639564.1:0-4777 GCF_028554395.1 Pezoporus wallicus | reverse complement strand
ATTGTGCCTGGCAAGGTATCCCAAAACATCCCCTTGGTGGACCATGTTACTTGGGACACCTTAGTCTTGTAGCTCCATTGGTATCTCTGTTAAGCAAAACTACTTTGGTTCAATCACGTAGATTTCGTACTAAGCTGGAGAGCACCTGTAAGGACTCTGTAACGCTTTTGGGTAAAGTCGAAAATGCCTTAACAAGTATTTTTTGTCCCGAGTGTGCAGCAACTACTGCTAATGCTAATATGCAAAAGCCTGCTTGTTGGGTTGTGAAACAAGCCAATCTTACATCTGCAGTTTTAAGAGACCTCATGAAAGATATAGATAGTAGTAAACAAGGCATACTGTTTTTCACTTTCTGACAGTTTATTATATGGTGGGGCCTCTTCAGCACACATCACCTCCTCCTCTGGTGACATTCCAAAATCTTTGCCCTCTGGCCAAACCATGATGACTTCTTGAATGCCTGGACGACTGGGATTTCCTATTCGAGTTTGTTGTGTAATTACTGCAGCCCATTTACTCCATGTAGCATCAGTTGCATGATGTGTAGAGGAGACCCTGCCTTCGAACATCCAGCCCAGCACATGCCAGGAAGAGCTGTGCTTCAGTGCCAATCACTTCTGAAACAGCTCGAACCCCTTCATAGGCTGCCAGTATCTCTTTCTCAGTTGGGGTATAGCTGGCCTCAGATCCTCTGTATCCCCGATTCCAAAAGCCAAGGGGTCGACCTCGAGTATCCCCTGGAGCTTTCTGCCAGAGGCTCCTGGTAGGACCGTTCTCCCCAGTGTTGCAGAAGGGCTCCAAGAGCAAGGCCATGGATCCTTAGAGGCCTTGTGCGAGCAAAGCAAGTGTGGGCCTCACAGGTAACCGGAAACCGGATGTGGGAGGAGAATGTAAAGGAAGCCATGTAGAACTAACCAATACTGTTGTGACTATGTCGTGGTTTAAACCCAATCAGGCAATTTGTTCACTCACTTCCCCCCCCCGCCCCTTCTTGCCCTCCCCCTGCTCCCGGAGGGACGGAGAGGAGATTCAAAAAGAATGCAACTCCCACAGGTTGAGATAAGAACAGTTTAGTAACTAAGGTATAACACAAATCACTACTGCTACCACCAATGATAATAATGATAAAGGAAATAACAAGGGAAGAGAATACAACACCTCACCACCAGCAGACTGATAACTCACCCCCCAGGCCCAACCAAACACTGACCCATACCTCCTCCAACCCTGCAGTCCCCCAGCCCTTCCGGCTAACTCCCAGTTACATCCTGGGCATGACGTGCTGTGGTATGGAATACGTCTTTGGTCAGTTTGGGTCAGGTGTCCTGTCTCTGCTTCCTCCTGGGTTCCCCTCCTCCCTGGCAGAGCATGAGGCTCACAAAGTCCTTGGCCATACCAAAACATCGCTATCAGCTCTGTTCCCAGGCTGAAAGTCAAAACACTGCACTGCACCAGCTACCAAGAAGGAGAAACATGACGGCTACTGCTGAACCCAGGACAGACTAGTAGGCGTGGCTAACACCACACGGATATAAGCGATGTGAGCCACGAATAAAGTAGAAGCTTGCTTATCACCCATATTGGGTTGCGTGTCTTGCTTCTCCTCGCCGCTAACACCCCAGCTGCAGTGTACAGTACATTTTTTACATCTGGCCCGGTCTGGACTGGTCCATGAACTATCTCGCGTTCAATTTGCTCAAAGGCTTGTTGTTGCTCAGGGTCTCATTTAAAATCATTCTTCTTCCAGGTCTCATGATAGAGAGGGCTTACAATCGAACTGTAATTTGGGATGTGCATTCTCCAGAACCTCACAGCACCCAAGAAAGCTTGTGTTTCTTTCTTATTAGTTGTTGGAGACATTGCTGTTATCTTGTTGATCAGATCTGTGTGGGACTGGCAACTCCCATCTTGCCATTTTATTCCCCAGAATTGAATCTCCTGTGCAGGTCCCTTGAACTTACTCCGTTTTATGGCAAAACCGTCTTTCAGCAGGATTTGGATTATTTTCCTCCCTTTCTCAAAGACTTCTTCCGCTGTATCTCCCCACACAATAATGTCATTAATGTACTGCAGGTGTTCTGGAGCTTGCCCCTGTTTCAGTGCAGTCTGGATCAGTCCATGGCAGACGGTAGGGCTGCGTTTCCACCCCTGGGGCAGTCAGTTCCAAGTGTACTGGACACCCCTTCAAGTAAAAGCAAACTGTGGCCTGCGCTCTGCTGCCAAAGAAATTGAGAAAAAAGCTTTGGCAGTATAAGTTGTAGCATCCCACCTGGCTGCCTTTGACTCCAGTTCATACTGAAGTTCTATCATGTCTGGCATGGCAGCACTCAATGGTCGTGTGACTTCATTCAGACCACAATAATCTACTGTTAGTCCCTACTCTCCATTAGACTTTTGTATTGGCCGCAAGGGAAGAGAATACCATACCACCCGCCGAAACGAGCCCAACTGAGCAGAGAGTGCCCTTCTGGGTAACTCGCAGTTACATCCCAGGCATGACGTGCTGTGGTATGGAATACCTCTTTGGCTATTTGGGGTCAGGTGTCCTGTCTCTGCTTCTTCCTGGCTTCCTCTCCTCCCTGGCAGAGCATGAGCCTCACAAAGTCCTTGGTCAGACTGAACATCAATGTTATCAGCTCTGTTCCCAGGCCGAAATTCAAAAACACAGAGCTGCACCAGTACTAAGAAGGAGAAAAAAATGACTGCTACTGCTAAACCCCGGACAGTTGTTTAATTGATTCATTTTTTCCACTTGCCCACTGGCCTGAGGCCTATATGGAACATGTAATTGACAACCTATTTCCAATTTCTTGCTGATTTCTTGTAATAATTTTGCACTGAAATGTGTACCGCAGTCAGAGGAGATAGTCGCTGGTACCCCAAAATGAGGTATTGTTTCATTTAATAGCACCTTAATCACTTGCTTTGCATTATTTGCCCTGTGAGAAAATGCTTCTGGCCACCCTGAAAAAGTATCTGTCAATACCAACAAATATTGATAACCTCCTTTCCTAGGTAATTCAGAAAAATCTATTTGCCACAGTTGTCCCAGATAATTCCCTTTTCCATTTGTCCCAACCTCATTCCTGTTTTCAGTATTAGGATTATTTTTCAGACATAGTTGACATTGTTTTGTCACTAATTGCACTATGGTATAGAAATTTCTTCCTATGATCTCTTTGTTTAAATGTTTATACAAGGCATTACTTCCCCAATGTGTTTTGTTATGTTCTTCTTTTATCAACTTCCATAACTGATTCTAGGGGATCACTACTCACCCATCAGGTATTTTTATCCAACTGCTTTAATTTTCCTGTCCTTCCAAGTCTTCAATTAGTTTCATATCTTCTTTGGAGTACCTAGGTTTGTTTTGCTCAATTACCAGTTTACCGTCAGGAATTAAGGACATTACCTCAACTATTTCTGTTTCTGCCACCCATTTAATGTCATGCTCTGTAAAATTATTTCCAGTCTCTAGATCAGAGTTACCTTTTTGATGTCCTTTACAATGTATGATAGTCACTTCATTAGGTAATTTTACAGTTTCTAATAATCGCAGGATTTCGGTTTCTTGTTTAATTTGTCTTCCCTGGGTATTTAAAAGTCCTTGTTCTTTCCATATTGCTCCATATGCATGAACTACACCAAAGGCATATTTGGAATCAGTCCATATGTTTATCTGCTTGTCCTTTTCCAACTCCAAGGCTCCAGTTACGGCTATTATTTCTGCCTTTTGTGCTGAGGTGTTAGAGGGTAATGGTTTAGCTTCTATTACCTTTGAAGTTGTAGTTACGGCGTACCCACTAAAAATTCCACTTCATTTTCTCTAGTCCCTAACTTTAATTTTACCAGTGGATCTGCTGGGTAGATTCTCCAGGTCTCTGTCAGTCTAGTTCTAATTCAGTTACTGGAGCCACTTTGTGGGTATTCCTTTTAGGGCAGTCTCACTTCCGACATCCAAATTCCTTAAAGTATGCACACTGATCCCATCCCACAGGAGAATTTACTCTTTCACCTCTGCCTGACATTCCTCCTCTACCTCTGCCTCGACCTCTCACTTTAGTCCCTCCACCAGTTTCTACTTGTCCCAAAGCAGCCACAGTAGCTGTGGCTATAGCATGACTCAGCTTTTTCTTCTCTACCTGTTCCCGATTCCTATACGCTCTCCACATTTCTTAAACATTCCCAGGTCCTTCTGCTCTGTTGCCAGTGACAGCAACATCTTCCTCCTTATCAATAACAGATGGGGCAGATGCAGAGAGTGCTCCTCTCAGAGGTACCTGTGATACATAATCCTCCAACCTATCTTCCTGATTACTGTGTTTTTTTTAACTTTAAACATCTTTCCCCAATATCACAAGCTGAACAACATCTCTCCAGGTTCGCTTTCTGTTTTTCCCTGTCCTTCTCCAAAGCCAAAATTAAGGGATCTGGCAGAGCTATATGAATTTTGCATTCCATAAAAAACATATCTGCATACATTATTTCATCCCATTTTCCTTGCCGCCTTAAAAATAACATTAATTGCAACAACATTTTATAATTCCAAGTCCCATTTTTGGGCCGTTTTTCCTGATCGTCCAAGATATATAATGGCCACCACTGGTTACAATATTTCATAGAATCATAGAATAGTTAGGGTTGGAAAGGACGTTAAGATCACAGTATCACAGTATGTTAGAGATTGGAAGGGACCTCAAAAGATCATCTAGTCCAATCCCCCTGCCGGAGCAGGATCACCTAGATAATGTTACACAGGAATGTGTCCAGGCAAGTT
>NW_026639563.1:0-4854 GCF_028554395.1 Pezoporus wallicus | reverse complement strand
AGCTTTGCAACAGGGTCACCATCATTGCAGTCTCTCCTCGGTTTCATACCTAAAAGTCCATTTGAATCCAAATTCTCAGGTGGTGTCTCTCAGCTGCCCAGCAGCACAGTGAGTACAGCACGAACGTTTGGCCTCTGCTCCCACAGCAGAAGAGCCAGGATTGAAAGCTGGTGCTGGACCTGTTCAGCACACAATCCCTTTTACATTGGTGCCTCCATCGTTGCTTTCACTGCTCACTTTCATACAGGAAAAGCATTTGAATGGAATCAGTCCAGAGCCTGCTCTCTGCTGCGCAGCAACACAGTCAGCACAGAATGAACAGTGGCATCTGCTCACACGGCAGAAGGACCAGCAGGGAAAGCTAGTGCTCTGCTTCTTCAGCACACAAGCAGCTTTGCAACGGGGTCACCATCATTGCAGTCTCTCCTCGGTTTCATACCTAAAAGTCCATTTGAATCCAAATTCTCAGGTGGTGTCTCTCAGCTGCCCAGCAGCACAGTGAGTACAGCACGAACGTTTGGCCTCTGCTCCCACAGCAGAAGAGCCAGGATTGAAAGCTGGTGCTGGACCTGTTCAGCACACAATCCCCTTTACAGTGGTGCCTCCATCGTTGCTTTCACTGCTCACTTTCATACAGGAAAAGCATTTGAATGGAATCAGTCCAGAGCCTGCTCTCTGCTGCGCAGCAACACAGTCAGCACAGAATGAACAGTGGCATCTGCTCACACGGCAGAAGGACCAGCAGGGAAAGCTAGTGCTCTGCTTCTTCAGCACACAAGCAGCTTTGCAACAGGGTCACCATCATTGCAGTCTCTCCTCGGTTTCATACCTAAAAGTCCATTTGAATCCAAATTCTCAGGTGGTGTCTCTCAGCTGCCCAGCAGCACAGTGAGTACAGCACGAACGTTTGGCCTCTGCTCCCACAGCAGAAGAGCCAGGATTGAAAGCTGGTGCTGGACCTGTTCAGCACACAATCCCTTTTACATTGGTGCCTCCATCGTTGCTTTCACTGCTCACTTTCATACAGGAAAAGCATTTGAATGGAATCAGTCCAGAGCCTGCTCTCTGCTGCGCAGCAACACAGTCAGCACAGAATGAACAGTGGCATCTGCTCACACGGCAGAAGGACCAGCAGGGAAAGCTAGTGCTCTGCTTCTTCAGCACACAAGCAGCTTTGCAACGGGGTCACCATCATTGCAGTCTCTCCTCGGTTTCATACCTAAAAGTCCATTTGAATCCAAATTCTCAGGTGGTGTCTCTCAGCTGCCCAGCAGCACAGTGAGTACAGCACGAACGTTTGGCCTCTGCTCCCACAGCAGAAGAGCCAGGATTGAAAGCTGGTGCTGGACCTGTTCAGCACACAATCCCCTTTACATTGGTGCCTCCATCGTTGCTTTCACTGCTCACTTTCATACAGGAAAAGCATTTGAATGGAATCAGTCCAGAGCCTGCTCTCTGCTGCGCAGCAACACAGTCAGCACAGAATGAACAGTGGCATCTGCTCACACGGCAGAAGGACCAGCAGGGAAAGCTAGTGCTCTGCTTCTTCAGCACACAAGCAGCTTTGCAACGGGGTCACCATCATTGCAGTCTCTCCTCGGTTTCATACCTAAAAGTCCATTTGAATCCAAATTCTCAGGTGGTGTCTCTCAGCTGCCCAGCAGCACAGTGAGTACAGCACGAACGTTTGGCCTCTGCTCCCACAGCAGAAGAGCCAGGATTGAAAGCTGGTGCTGGACCTGTTCAGCACACAATCCCCGTTACATTGGTGCCTCCATCGTTGCTTTCACTGCTCACTTTCATACAGGAAAAGCATTTGAATGGAATCAGTCCAGAGCCTGCTCTCTGCTGCGCAGCAACACAGTCAGCACAGAATGAACAGTGGCATCTGCTCACACGGCAGAAGGACCAGCAGGGAAAGCTAGTGCTCTGCTTCTTCAGCACACAAGCAGCTTTGCAGCGGGGTCACCATCATTGCAGTCTCTCCTCGGTTTCATACCTAAAAGTCCATTTGAATCCAAATTCTCAGGTGGTGTCTCTCAGCTGCCCAGCAGCACAGTGAGTACAGCACGAACGTTTGGCCTCTGCTCCCACAGCAGAAGAGCCAGGATTGAAAGCTGGTGCTGGACCTGTTCAGCACACAATCCCCTTTACATTGGTGCCTCCATCGTTGCTTTCACTGCTCACTTTCATACAGGAAAAGCATTTGAATGGAATCAGTCCAGAGCCTGCTCTCTGCTGCGCAGCAACACAGTCAGCACAGAATGAACAGTGGCATCTGCTCACACGGCAGAAGGACCAGCAGGGAAAGCTAGTGCTGTGCTTCTTCAGCACACAAGCAGCTTTGCAACGGGGTCACCATCATTGCAGTCTCTCCTCGGTTTCATACCTAAAAGTCCATTTGAATCCAAATTCTCAGGTGGTGTCTCTCAGCTGCCCAGCAGCACAGTGAGTACAGCACGAACGTTTGGCCTCTGCTCCCACAGCAGAAGAGCCAGGATTGAAAGCTGGTGCTGGACCTGTTCAGCACACAATCCCCTTTACATTGGTGCCTCCATCGTTGCTTTCACTGCTCACTTTCATACAGGAAAAGCATTTGAATGGAATCAGTCCAGAGCCTGCTCTCTGCTGCGCAGGAACACAGTCAGCACAGAATGAACAGTGGCATCTGCTCACACGGCAGAAGGACCAGCAGGGAAAGCTAGTGCTATGTCTCCTCAGCACACAAGCAGCTTTGCAACGGGGTCACCATCATTGCAGTCTCTCCTCGGTTTCATACCTAAAAGTCCATTTGAATCCAAATTCTCAGGTGGTCTCTCTCAGCTGCCCAGCAGCACAGTGAGTACAGCACGAACGTTTGGCCTCTGCTCCCACAGCAGAAGAGCCAGGATTGAAAGCTGGTGCTGGACCTGTTCAGCACACAATCCCCTTTACATTGGTGCCTCCATCGTTGCTTTCACTGCTCACACTCATACAGGAAAAGCATTTGAATGGAATCAGTCCAGAGCCTGCTCTCTGCTGCGCAGCAACACAGTCAGCACAGAATGAACAGTGGCATCTGCTCACACGGCAGAAGGACCAGCAGGGAAAGCTAGTGCTGTGTCTCTTCAGCACACAAGCAGCTTTGCAACGGGGTCACCATCATTGCAGTCTCTCCTCGGTTTCATACCTAAAAGTCCATTTGAATCCAAATTCTCAGGTGGTCTCTCTCAGCTGCCCAGCAGCACAGTGAGTACAGCACGAACGTTTGGCATCTGCTCCCACAGCAGAAGAGCCAGGATTGAAAGCTGGTGCTGGACCTGTTCAGCACACAATCCCTTTACATTGGTGCCTCCATCGTTGCTTTCACTGCTCACTTTCATACAGGAAAAGCATTTGAATGGAATCAGTCCAGAGCCTGCTCTCTGCTGCGCAGCAACACACTCAGCACAGAATGAACAGTGGATTCTGCTCAAACAGCAGAAGGACCAGCAGGGAAAGCTAGTGCTGGGCTTCTTCAGCACACAAGCAGCTTTGCAGTCTCTCCTCGGTTTCATACCTAAAAGTCCATTTGAATCCAAATTCTCAGGTGGTCTCTCTCAGCTGCCCAGCAGCACAGTGAGTACAGCACGAACGTTTGGCATCTGCTCCCACAGCAGAAGAGCCAGGATTGAAAGCTGGTGCTGGACCTGTTCAGCACACAATCACCTTTACATTGGTGCCTCCATCGTTGCTTTCACTGCTCACTTTCATACAGGAAAAGCATTTGAATGGAATCAGTCCAGAGCCTGCTCTCTGCTGCGCAGCAACACACTCAGCACAGAATGAACAGTGGCATCTGCTCACACGGCAGAAGGAGCAGCAGGGAAAGCTCACAGCAGAAGAGCCAGGATTGAAAGCTGGTGCTGGACCTGTTCAGCACACAATCCCCTTTACATTGGTGCCTCCATCGTTGCTTTCACTGCTCACTTTCATACAGGAAAAGCATTTGAATGGAATCAGTCCAGAGCCTGCTCTCTGCTGCGCAGCAACACAGTCAGCACAGAATGAACAGTGGCATCTGCTCACACGGCAGAAGGACCAGCAGGGAAAGCTAGTGCTGTGCTTCTTCAGCACACAAGCAGCTTTGCAACGGGGTCACCATCATTGCAGTCTCTCCTCGGTTTCATACCTAAAAGTCCATTTGAATCCAAATTCTCAGGTGGTCTCTCTCAGCTGCCCAGCAGCACAGTGAGTACAGCACGAACGTTTGGCATCTGCTCCCACAGCAGAAGAGCCAGGATTGAAAGCTGGTGCTGGACCTGTTCAGCACACAATCCCCTTTACATTGGTGCCTCCATCGTTGCTTTCACTGCTCACTTTCATACAGGAAAAGCATTTGAATGGAATCAGTCCAGAGGCTGCTCTCTGCTGCGCAGCAACACAGTCAGCACAGAATGAACAGTGGCATCTGCTCACACGGCAGAAGGAGCAGCAGGGAAAGCTAGTGCTGTGTCTCTTCAGCACACAAGCAGCTTTGCAACGGGGTCACCATCATTGCAGTCTCTCCTCGGTTTCATACCTAAAAGTCCATTTGAATCCAAATTCTCAGGTGGTCTCTCTCAGCTGCCCAGCAGCACAGTGAGTACAGCACGAACGTTTGGCATCTGCTCCCACAGCAGAAGAGCCAGGATTGAAAGCTGGTGCTGGACCTGTTCAGCACACAATCCCCTTTACATTGGTGCCTCCATCGTTGCTTTCACTGCTCACTTTCATACAGGAAAAGCATTTGAATGGAATCAGTCCAGAGGCTGCTCTCTGCTGCGCAGCAACACAGTCAGCACAGAATGAACAGTGGCATCTGCTCACACGGCAGAAGGATCATCAGGGAAAGCT
>NW_026639562.1:0-489 GCF_028554395.1 Pezoporus wallicus | reverse complement strand
GGGCAGCTGAGCGACACCACCTGAGAATTCGGATTCAAATGGACTTTTAGGTATGAAGCCGAGGAGAGACTGCAATGATGGTGACCCCGTTGCAAAGCTGCTTGTGTGCTGAAGAAGCAGAGCACTAGCTTTCCCTGCTGCTCCTTCTGCCGTGTGAGCAGATGCCACTGTTCATTCTGTGCTGACTGTGTTGCTGCGCAGCAGAGAGCAGCCTCTGGACTGATTCCATTCAAATGCTTTTCCTGTATGAAAGTGAGCAGTGAAAGCAACGATGGAGGCACCAATGTAAAGGTGATTGTTTGCTGAACAGGTCCAGCACCAGCTTTCAATCCTGGCTCTTCTGCTGTGGGAGCAGAGGCCAAACGTTCGTGCTGTACTAACTGTGCTGCTGGGCAGCTGAGAGACACCACCTGAGAATTTGGATTCAAATGGACTTTTAGGTATGAAACCGAGGAGAGACTGCAATGATGGTGACCCTGTTGCAAAGCT
>NW_026639561.1:0-487 GCF_028554395.1 Pezoporus wallicus | reverse complement strand
CGCTCTGGTTGTTTGTTTTCTGTGGGTGCAGTGTCCCAGAGGCAGCTCTGTTGAGGGGGGTTGGGGCGGTTTTGGGCAACTGCAGCCGGGGACACACACACACACGTTCATACGTGCCGTGGGCTCGGGGGTCTATGGGTGACCTGGGGGTGCTGATGATGGAGCTGGGCAGGAGCAGCTCGTGCCCAGGCACCCCCAGCGCCCTGGCCTGGCTCAGCCCCTGCGCGGGGCACCGGGGCGGCACCAACGGAGCTGGCGCAAGGGCCGCCCCCCCCCGCCCTGCGCAGCTTTTGCGCGCATCCGCATGCGCGCTGCGGCTGCCTCCGGGGCGCGCCCGGTGCTTAAAGGGGCCGTGGGGTCCGTGCGGTGAGGAGGGGATTACCCCCCCCCCCCCGAGGGTTGGATCGTGGTGGGATGAGGCCTCCGGGACCCATAAATGTGGGGCTGGGACTCCCCTGGGTGATGTCGGGGGGGCTCTCAATTGGGG
>NW_026639560.1:0-4905 GCF_028554395.1 Pezoporus wallicus | reverse complement strand
AATGTAAAGTGGGGGGGGGGGGTCGCCTATAGGCAGACAAAAGAGCCTTGGGGTTGGGGGGGGGTTATATTGGGGTGAATGGGGGGGGTAATGGGGGGCAATGGGGGGGTAATGGGGGGCAATGGGGGGGTAATGGGGGGCAATGGGGGGTTAATGGGGGGCAATGGGGGGGGGGGGGGGGGGGGGGGGGGGGGGTGCGCTGCCGTTGCGCCGCTGCCGCGCCTCGCGCTGCCCTCTCTCCCCCCCCCCCATCCCCCATCCCTCCTCCCCTCCCCCCCCTCCTCCTCCTCCTCCTCCCTCCCCCCCCCTTCCCCCCCCGCCCGCAATCAATATGCAAAACACCTTCAATATGCAAAAACTTGCCCGAAACCGCCTCTTTTCACCTCATTTCTTCGCCGCCCCCCCCCTTTTTTTTCCCCCCTTTCTCTTTTCTTCCCCTATAGATTTATATAGATAAGGATGGGGGGGGGGGGGGTGTTTTGGGGGGGGGGGGGGATGGGTGATGGGGGGTGATGGGGGGGTGATGGGGGGGGGGGGGCACTGATGGGGGTGCGTCTTAGGCGTGTTACGTGGGCTGTAGCGTGTTTGATGCGTGGGTTCGCGTGTTACATGTGTTAGTTGTGGCACACGGGCTCTGTTCGTGTCATTACATGCGTGTTACATGCCCTTTACCATGTTTTACGTGTGGTTTTACATGTTACGTGTGTTAGTTGTGGCACACGGGCTCTACTTGTGTCATTACATGCGTGTTACATGGTCTTTACCATGTTTTACATGTGGTTTCACATGTTACATGTGTTAGTTGCGTCACACGGGCTCTACTTGTGTCATTACATGCGTGTTACATGGTCTTTACCATGTTTTACGCGTGGTTTTACATGTTACACGTGTTAGTTGCATCACACAGGCTCCACTTGTGTCATTACATGCATGTTACAGGGTCTTTACCATGTTTTACATATGATTTTACATGTTACACGTGTTAGTTGCGTCACACGGGCTATACTTGTATCATTACATGCATGTTACATGGTCTTTACCATGTTTTACGCATGGTTTTACATGTTACATGTGTTACTTGTGTCACATGTGCTTTATTCGTGTCATTACACGCGTGTTACATGGTCCTTACCATGTTTTACGTGTGGTTTTACATGTTACATGTGTTACTTGTGTCACATGTGCTTTATTCGTGTCATTACACGCGTGTTACATGGTCCTTACCATGTTTTACGTGTGGTTTTACATGTTACAGGTGTTAGTTGTGTCACACATGCTCTATTCGTGTCATTACACACGTGTTACATGCTCTTTACCATGTTTCATGCATGATTTCACGTGTTACATGTGTTAGTTGTGTCACACGGGCTCTATTCGTGTCATTACATGCGTGTTACATGCTCTTTACCATGTTTTACGTGTGGCTTTACATGTTACATGTGTTAGTTGCGTCACACGGGCTCTACTGGTGTCATTACACGTGTGTTACATGGTCTTCACCATGTTTTACGTGTGGTTTCACATGTTACATGTGTTAGTTGTGTCACACGGGCTCTATTCGTGTCATTACATGCGTGTTACATGGTCTTTACCATGTTTTACGCATGGTTTTACATGTTACATGTGTTAGTTGTGTCACATGGGCTCTATTCATGTCATTACACGCGTGTTACACGGTCTTTACCATGTTTTACATGTGGTTTCACGTGTTACATGTGTTAGTTGTGGCACACGGGCTCTACTTGTGTCATTACACGCGTGTTACATGCTCTTTACCATGTTAACTCATGTGTTACGCACGGTTTTACATGTTACATGCATCATACATGTCCTGTACCTGTCGTCCCATGTCATACGTGGGGGGTTGTGCGCGTAGACCCACTCATAGTCGTTATTGATCCATTTATGGACGTTATTGACCCATTTATGGACGTCATTGATCCAATTATGGACATTATAGATCCATTTATGGACGTTATTGATCCATTTATGGACGTTATTGATCCATTTATGGACGTTATTGACCCATTTATCGATGTTATTGACCCATTTATGGACGTTATTGATCCATTTATCGACGTTATTGACCCATTTATAGATGTTATTGATCCATTTATGGACGTTATTGACCCATTTATGGACGTCATTGATCCAATTATGGACATTATAGATCCATTTATGGACGTTATTGATCCATTTATGGACATTATAGATCCATTTATGGACGTTATTGACCCATTTATGGACGTCATTGATCCAATTATGGACATTATAGATCCATTTATGGACGTTATTGATCCATTTATGGACGTTATTGATCCATTTATGGACGTTATTGACCCATTTATCGATGTTATTGACCCATTTATGGACGTTCTTGATCCATTTATCGACGTTATTGACCCATTTATAGATGTTATTGATCCATTTATGGACGTTATTGATCCATTTATGGACATTATAGACCCATTTATGGACGTTATTGATCCATTTATGGATGTTATTGATCCATTTATGGACATTTTAGAGCATTTCTAAACGTTATTGATCCATTTATGGACGATATTCACCAATTTATAGACGTTATTGATCCATTTATGGACCTTGTCGACCCATTTATGGACGTTATAGACCAGTTATGGAAATTATAGATCCATTTATAGACATTATTGATCCATTTATGGGATTTATTAATCAATTTATAGAAGTTATAGATCCATTTATAGATGTTATTGATCCATTTAGGGACATTATAGACCCATTTATAGACGTTATTGAACCATTTATGGACGTTATTGATCCATTTATAGACGTTATTGATCCATTTATGGACGTTATTCATCAATTTATAGACATTATTGATCCATTTATGGACATTATTGATCCACTTATGGACATTATAGACCCATTTATAGACGTTATTGAACCATTTAGATGCTATTGATCCATTTATAGATGTTAATGATCGATTTATAGACATTCTAGATGTATTTATAGATGGTATAGACCCATTTATGGACATTATTGATCCATTTATGGACGTTACAGACCCATTTATGGACGTTATAGACTCATTTATGGCCGTTATTGATCCATTTGTAAGCGTTACAGATCCATTAATGGGCACTATAGACCCATTTATAGACGTTATTGATCCATTTATGGACCTTAGAGACCCATTTATAGACGTTATTGACCCATTTAGATGCTATTGATCCATTTATAGAAGTTATATGTCCAGTTCTAGATGTCAATGATCCGTTTATAGACATTATAGACCCATTTATGGGCGTTATAGATCGATTTATTGAGGTTATTGATCCATTTATGGACGTTATTGATCCATTTATGGGCATTATAGACCCATTTATGGACATTATAGACCCATTTATAGACGTTATTGATCCATTTACGGACGTTGTAGGTCGATTTATGGACATTATAGACCCATTTAAAGACGTTATTGATCCATTTATGGACATTATAGACCCATTTATGGACGTTATTGATCCATTTATAGACGTTATAGACCCATTTATGGACGTTATTGATCCATTTATAGACGTTATAGACCCATTTATGGACGTTATTGATCCATTTATAGACGTTATAGACCCATTTATGGACGTTATAGATCCATTTATGGACGTTATTGATCCATTTATGGACGGTATTGATCCATTTATAGACGTTATAGACCCATTTATGGACGTTATTGATCCATTTATGGGCATTATAGATCCATTTATGGACGGTATTGATTTTATAGATTATAGATCCATTTATAGACATTATAGACCCATTTATGGGCATTATAGATCCATTTATTGACATTATAGATCCATTTATGGACGTTATTGATCCATTTAGGGACATTTTATATCCATTATGGACGTTATTGATCCATTTATAGACATTATAGACCCATTTATGGGCATTATAGACCCATTTATGGACGTTATTGATCCATTTATAGACGTTATAGACCCATTTATGTACGTTATTGATCCATTTATGGACATTATTGATCCATTTATGGGCATTAGAGATCGATTTATTGACATTATAGATCCATTTCTGGACGTTATTGATCCACTTATAGACATTATAGATCCATTATGGACGTTATTGATCCATCTATAGACGTTATTTATCCATTTATAGACATTATAGACCCATTTATGGGCATTATAGATCGATTCATTGACATTATAGATCCATTTATGGACGTTATTGATCCATTTGTAGACATTATTGATCCATTTATGGACATTAGATATCGATTTATTGACATTATAGATCCATTTATAGATGTTATAGATCCCTTTATGGACATTATAGATTTATTATGGACGTTATTGATCCATTTATAGACATTATAGACCCATTTATGGACGTTATTGATCCATTTATAGGCATTATAGACCCATTTATGGGCATTATAGACCCATTTATGGACGTTATTGATCCATTTGTAGACGTTATAGGCCCAGTTATGGGCATTATAGATCCATTTATTGACATTATAGATCCATTTATGGAAGTTATTGATCCATTTATAGACGTTATTGATCCATTATGGATGTTATTGATCCATTTATGGACATTATAGACCCATTTATGGACGTTATTGATCCATTTATAGGCATTATAGACCCATTTATGGGCATTATAGACCCATTTATGGACGTTATTGATCCATTTATAGACGTTATAGGCCCAGTTATGGGCATTATAGATCCATTTATTGACATTATAGATCCATTTATGGAAGTTATTGATCCATTTATAGACGTTATTGATCCATTATGGATGTTATTGATCCATTTATGGACATTATAGACCCATTTATGGGCATTATAGATCCATTTATGGACGTTATTGATCCATTTATAGACATTATAG
>NW_026639559.1:0-486 GCF_028554395.1 Pezoporus wallicus | reverse complement strand
GCCACCAATTCAGTTGCAATCTCAGTGAGTGAAAAGTGATGACTTGGTAACTGTTGCCTTCCTAAAGCAGTCTCTAATAGATGACTTTCCATTCTAGTCAGTAAAGTGACCCCTCTTCTTAGGGGGACAACTTTGTTAGTTCTCTAAAGGCAATGAGCTCTGCCTGGATGGGAGTGGTGAGCAGCTCCAGCGGTGCTTACTCACTGGGCTGCCAAGGGAGGGTTTTGCCAGGCTGGGAGAGCGCAGGATGGGGTTGGTGAGAGACACTCAGCAAAACCAAAAGCAGCGACGTGAAAGTGCGCTGTGAGTGGGAGAACGTGGAGGTTATTCTTTGAGCTCTTTTGTCTTGCCAGCTAATTCATACGATGGGGCTTGCGCTTCCTCTCGTATTCACGCCTTCCCCAGGGACCTGGTTGCCAGAAATACCCCTTCCATCCCGAAGCCTGAGTGTGCATGCAAACCCAGCCAAATTCCTCCTTGTCCTGG
>NW_026639558.1:0-47825 GCF_028554395.1 Pezoporus wallicus | reverse complement strand
GTATGGGCTCTCCCTGTCAATTGCAAGAAAAAAATCATAACATATACAGCTTGAGTATAAGAGGATTTTAACGCATACGTGGTCACTGTTTATCAGGCCTCCTTAACTATTTTGAGATCAAGAGCTTCCCACTGTTTAGCCCCCTGCTGTGTAGTAAACACACGATATGCAAAGATGCCCATTGCAGAAAATTCCCCAGTAATGATCAAATATTTGGTTACCCCTCGCGGTTCCTTTAAATCTCCCGCTAGCGCATGATCCCTATTTTCTACTGCGTGCTTCACAGTGGCGCCGCAATCGATCGGGCGCCGAGGCACCGCCCTCTTTCTTTCGGATTTCTCGACATTTATCATGCGTATACCTTCTAATATACTTTCTCTGTCCTTTTCAAAGTCCCTACTTTCGGAACTGGGGTGGTGGGGGAGCAGGGGGGTTACACCTCCTCCGCGGCACCTTCTGATGGAGGGGGAGAAAAGGAAGGGGGGGGTGCGGGGTGGGGGGGTTGGGAAACCCTGTGCTCCCGCGAGTTGGGGGGGGGAACGAGTTGTAATCTTCCCCCGGTTTCAACCGACCGGGGACGTCTGTTCCTAGTTTCTCCGTTGCTACCGCGGCAGTTTTCTTTTCTGCCTTGTATCTTTTTATACAGTTCATTACTTCCCTCCGTGGTTTACCGAGTTTCTTTGCCTTTTTATAATCATTAAGCACTGAGTCAAATAGTTCATCACCAAACTTTCGCCACTCACTCTCCTCAAATATTGTATTAGGATCTGCAAAAAAAATCTCTTAGCCTTCCCTAGCCACTAGCTAGCTGCTTGAGAGTCTCAGGCTCAATTCCCCGCTTTTATAAAAAGCACTGTAAAAAGTTCAGGGCTCAGTTCCCCGCTTTTATAAAAAGCACTGTAATAAGTCCAGGGCTACCTCTCGGTCCATTTTCATGGCCAGCCTTTTCCGGATCGTCTTCTTCTGGGTCGTCCTGTAACCTCGGTCTCCGGATCGGCCTCCCGACGCAGCAGTGTCTGGTACGCCCCAGCGGCGGATTCTTTCGGTTAGTCCAAGCACCCGGGTCCGTCACGCCACCGCAGCAGCATTGCCCGCGCTTCCCGGCCGCTGCCGCCGGCGCCGCTCACTCGCCGTTCCGGGTCCCCGTCGACCGGGGCCCTGTATCCCGGGTCCCCGCTAGTCGGGGCCCTGTATCCCGGGTCCCCGTCGGCCGGGGCCCTGTATCCCGGGTCCCCGCTAGTCGGGGCCCTGTATTCCGGGTCCCCGCTAGTCGGAGCCCTGTAATCCGGGTCCCCAGCGACCAGGGCCCTGTAGTCCGCGTCCCTGTTAGGGCGCCAGCCACTCCTTCTTGGCATAACAGTATTGGTTAGCCCCCACAGCTTCCTCCACATTCTCCTCCCAGGTCCGGTCTCCGGCTACCTGTGAGGGCCACCCCTGCCTTGCTTGCACAGTCCTCCAGAACTCTATGGTTCTGCTCTTAGAGTCATTCTGCAACACTTGGGAGGTACAGGAGTAGGTACAGGAATAGCCTCATTAGTAAAACAAAGTAAAGAATTTCACACCTAGAGGACTAGAAAAAAGGAAAAGGGAAGGAGAAGCCCAACAAAGTTGGTATGAGTCATGGTTTAATTACTCTCCATGGTTGACTACATTACTGTCTACCATTGCAGGCCCCTTAATATTGTTAATTCTGGGACTAACTTTTGGCCCCTGTGTGTTTAACAAAGTGATTGAAATTGTGAAAAGCAGGCTAGAGGCCACCCACTTGATGCTCATTAGGGCTCAATACCAGCCACTAGATCAGGAATCTGCAGTAGAAGACGCCTTAATTTTAAGCCACGTGGAACTCCAAAGATTTGATGAACAAAATGGTAAACAGAAAAAGGGGGATTGTAATGAGTAAATTCCTGTTTGTTAATCAAATCTTGCTTGCTTAAGAGTTATTGGTAAATTACGCTTGCTTAAGAGTTACTGGAAAATTATGACACTTCGACATTTTGCTTATAGACAGCAGGCGTCCGGTAAACGATGTATGGGGGAAGGAGATAAGGAGCCTTCTTCCCCACACCCACCGGGAGGCAGCATGAGACCCCTTATCAACAGGTCACACAGATGCAGAGTACGCCAGGAAGTGACACGTATATCGGATGAAGAAGAGTATAAAACCAGTGACTTTGGGGAAGTGGGTTGCGCGCCGTTGGCAGAGCAGAGACTCCCCGGCCGCCCAGCGCTGTTTTGCTTGCTGTCGCTTGCTCAATAAACCGATTTGATTCATTGGTCTGGCTCTCGTCAATTTATTTGAGCCACATTTATAACAACGTGAGCCTTCATAGATGAGCCCACTTCTAAACAACACTCACTCTTAGCAGTGGCAGAGCTGGCAGTGATGACAGCAAAAACCTCTGTCCCAGTCCCTCTCTGATGATGTGCCAGGATGTCCAGCAAAGTATGCTGCTGTGTCAGCAGCCAAGGTCAGTGCAAACACCTGTGCTTTGTTCTCACTGGGTCATGGGCACTTGTACTCCTGTGAGTCAGGGAGTGCCTCTGTGGTGGTGCCAGCCCAGGGCACTGGTGCCTGGCTGTGGCTTGCAAAGTGCTAAGAGTCCCAGGAGCCTTGGGGGTGCCCAGGGAGATCCTGAGGGGACTTGGACATTCCAGGGTAGTCTAAGGGATGTGAGGTATTACAGCCCTGGCTGTGAAGTCAGCTGCTCCCACATCAGCGATACATGGGCTCCTGCTCAGCCCAGTGAGTCTGGAACATGGGGTCCAGTCTGAGGCATTGTGAGAGACTGATCTGAAATCAGACTCCACTGTCCATTGTCTCAAAGATTGGTATGAGAAACTAAGATGGGATGTGAAGCTGAGATGGGATTCCACTGGCAACTGCCTCAAAGATGGGTAGGAGTTAAGATTCCAATGTCCACTGCCTGAGAGAAGGGTATGAGGAGCTGAACTGGGACTCCACCATCCATCGCCTGAGAGATGAGTGTGAGAGAGCTGAAATAATGGACGAAATAATGGACGGAAGAGCCTTTATCTCAAGGATTGGTGTGAGGAATTGCTGTCCATTATCCCAAGAACTGCTGAAGATGTGCAGTTGAAGAGTTGGCTGCAAGACCAGAGAAACTGTTCCACCAGGAATGTGTAATACGTGAGGTTAAGAACATAGGTACTCCCCCCAACTCATTATAAAAGAGGGGGAAAGAGACATTGCCAAAATGGGTACATTCAAGGGGACATCTCCAGAAGGACACCTCCACGAGGACACCCACCTCCAATGACTACTATGGACTCTCGGGGACATTCTGCTCTGATACCAACTATGAGCCTTGAAGGACTCCCACCACTTCCAATACTGACTACGGACCCTGGAGGACTCCCACCACCTCCAACAATGATGATGGATCCCCGGGACAACGCTGGATCCATGGTGGTGACTATCTCTCTGCGCCCCAAATCCTTGCTCCTTTTCTATCTTTTTTTCTGATCTGTCCTATCGCTATTCCCTTTATTACAATAATTTCCCTTTTGTATAATAATTGTCCTTTTGTAATAAACCAACTGATCGACTACAGTACTTGACCTCATTTGCATATTAATTTCACTCTTGGAATCACAAAGGAAATGGGTCCAACACTGGGGTTTTCTCCAGTCAGACCCTGACAGGCATGTGCTGCATGCCTCCAGAGGACATCAAGCAGGAGAGACAATGCTGTTCTGCTGCTGCTCCCCAGAGGGAATGCAGGGGTCCCAATGTCACAGGCCCACATTGCTGTGGCAAACCCAAAATTGCCTGGTTTGCAATGGGCAATGGAGCTATTTCTGTGCACTCACCTGAAAAGGGATGTCTCAGCCAGCATGCTCCTGAGTCCTGTCCTCTAGAGCTGATCACAGAGCAAGGCATGGTGAAGAGGGATGGAGTGTAAAGAAACAGTAGAGAAACTGTAGGAGTTCCCAGGGCTGTTTGCAACAACAGCTGTTTACACCTGCAGTTTTACCAGTTACAGCAGACACTGGGCAGTTTCCTAGGAGGTATTTGACCATTTATGTTTGAGACTTCTTTTGTTTTTGCAGAGTACATAAACCAGTTTACAGCCAACTCTAATCATATCCAACTTTTGCTGTCACAGACTTCAAGTGCTTGCTGTGGTACATGTGGGAGAGGCACCCACCCAAGCATTGCCTTCTGCCATTGCACTGATCACAGCCCAGGGTCCCCCAGACCTGCAGAGACTGCTCTGGCTGTTGGAGCAGTTCTTCATCCATCTGGAGGAGCACTACTGGCCCTCTGGGCTCTACAGCCAAGAGATCAGTCAGCCCTTTCCTCTCTCCTATACCTCTTCACACCAGCAAGGGTTCTTTGTTGCAGAATGGCTCCAAGAGCAAGGCCATGGATCCTTAGAGGCCTTGTGTGAGCAAAGCAAGGTGTAGGCCTCACAGGTAACCGGATACCGGATGTGGGAGGAGAATGTGAAGGAAGCTGTGTGGAACTAACCAATACTGTTCTGACTAGTAGGCTTGGCTAAACACCATGCGGATATAAGCGAAGTGCACCACAAATAAAGTAGAAGTTTGCTTATCACCCATATTGGGTTGGCGTGTCTTGCTTCTCCTCGCCGCTAACAAATGGCACCTGAACAGGGACATGGACTACAGGGCCCCGGTTACCAGGGACCCGGAATACAGGGCCCCGGTTGACGGGGACCCGGAATACAGGGCCCTGAGTAACAGGGACCCGGAATGGCGAGTGAGCGGCACCGGCGGCAGCAGCCGGGGAGCGCGGGCAGTGCTACTGCCGTGGCGTGACTGACCGAAAGGAGTCCGCCGCTGGGGCAAACCAGATACTGCTGCATCGGGAGGACGATCCAGTCTTGGACGATCCAGAAGAGGACGATCCGGAAAAGGCCGGCCATGAAAATGGACCGAGAAGTAGCCCCTGATTTATTACAGTGCTTTTAATAAAAGCGGGGAATTAAGCCTGAGACTCTAAAGCAGCTAGCAGGTCTAGTGGCTGTAGGGAAGGATAAGGGATTTTTGTAGATCCTAATACAGTTTTTGAGGAGAGTGAGTGGTGAAAGTTTGGTGATGAACTATTTGATTCAGTGCTTAATGATGATAAAACGGCAAAGAAACTCAGTAAACCACGGAGAGAAGTAATAAACTGTACAAAATATACAAGGCAGAAAAGAAAACTGCCGCTGTAGCAATGGAGAAACTAGGAACAGATGTCCTCGGTCGGTTGAAGCCTGCTGGGGGAAGATTACAACTCGTTTCCCCCAACTCGCGGGGCGCTCCCTGTGCTTGGAGCACAGGGTTCCCCCCCCCCTTCCTTTTCTCCCCCACCTTCTTCATCAGAAGGTGCAGCGGAGGAGGTGCAACTCCCTGCTCCCCCACCACCCCAGTTCCGAAAGTAGGGACTTTGAAAAGGACAGAGAGAGTATATTAGAAGGGATACACATGATGAATGTTGAGGAAGCTGAAAGGAAGAGGGTGGTGCCTCGGCACCAGATCGATTGGGGCGCCATTTTGAAGCACGCAGTAGAAAATAGAGATTATGCACTAGCGGGAGATTTGGAGGAACTGCGAGCCTTTCCAACCCATTATGCCCTAGAGTGGAAATTTTTAACTCAGTTACGGAGGAGCCAGGTTTGCAGATGGCCACATACCAAAGGAGAGACATCTGACAAGAAAGACATAGCTGCGAAAAATGGAGACCCTGAGTTAGGCCCAGGATCAGCCCTTGAATCCCCTGAATCCGAGCCAGATTTATATCCTCTGCTTCCAGACTCTGACTCTTTGTCTCCCGGGTCGGTCTGCTCGGACTCACTGGCCCTGGAGACGCTCAGCTGTAACAATGGTTAATCAAAGATGCGATCATTACTGGTGAATTTTCTGCAATGGGCATCTCTGCATATCCTGTGTTTACTACACAGCAGGGACTAAAGAGTGGGAAGCTCTTGATCTCAAAATAGTTAAGGAGGCCTGACAAACAGTGACCACGAATGGGTTAAAATCCTCTTATACTCAAGCTGTATATGTTATGATTTTTTCTTGCAATTGACAGGGGGAGCCCATACAGTTTCTCTGTGATACTCATGTACTAGAAGTTGGTAAATATAAGTATGTCCAGGTTTCTATCAACCCTTGGAGACCTCTGTAGATACTGCTGACCACTTCTTCCAGCACAGGCTGGCCACCTGTGTCGGAATGAGTGTGCATTTTGGTCAGCATAAAAGCCCAAGCCTCATGCGATGTGGAGGAGGCAGAGCCTCTGCGGGGACTCCCGCTAAGGTTGAGCCTGCCACCTCGCACTGCAATGATGCTTCTCGGAGCTGGTTTGCTATTAGTCTCCACAGGGTCCTTGTGCCATGTTCTGTATGTGGAACTGTAATGGGAGTAATGATTGTCTGGATTTTGTGCTTCAAATATTGTAGTTGTGTGGCGTGTGCTTGTGGGATCCCATACGCGTCTGTGTGTGTGTGCTGAGGGCAGACGGTGTTCTGTGTATATTTCTTGTTGTTGGGTTCATGTAAAAGCTTTCAACTGGTAGCTGTTTAACATTTCGGGCATGAAAGGGTTAATGTAAAAGTGCAGCTGCTGGCAGGTATTTATGCTTGCTGCTGAAGCAGGCAGGCCGCTATAGATGCTGCCCAGCAGGAGGGCTTTTGCAGGGATAAAAAAAAAAAAAAAAAAAAAAAGGGGGGGGAGATAGAGTAATGATGTTGCAAATATGCAGTTTAACCTGTCTACTTCTCAAGAACTGGTAACCTGGGGGAGGGGGTATATTTCTGTTCTCCTCCCTACAGGTCCATGGCGACTGCCTGCAAAGTTTGTCAAGCCTTGCCATGAGCTGAACAGACGAATGGAGAAACCTGATGCCTCAGCTACAGGAGCTGACCATGAATACCCCAAGCAGAATGAGATAGAGGAAGAGAAAGAACAAATAACTGCAAAACATCACTTGGGGGCAACTGAAAAGTAACATCCTGAATATGTGTGCTTGTAAAGTAGCTATTATTAGAGGTTGTGATTTTGTGTATAAAACCACCTGTCTTTACTAGCTAGTTGCAAATAAGAAACTACACCTTGTATTGTATAGATTTGTCACTTGTAAAAGAGATGTTAGAGTATGGAAATTTGCAGTAGCTGCTAGAAAATGCTAAGGCAAAAGCTGGGAAGATTCTAATACAATGGTAGTGTTATAAAGCAGGTAATGGAACAAATTAAGAGGGGGGGAGAATTCCACTGGTAAGAAATTTCTTTGGCTAGTTCCTCACTGCCATCAGCATCTTCAACATGCTGCTGCACCCTGTAATAGTTACTCTGCTAATGTAAATGTGTGTGTTCCTTCCTGTAGTAGTGACTTGTTACTGGCTGAAGCAGGTGAAACTCTGCATTGACAACAAGGTGCAAGGACTGAGTCTGACAAAATGCCTGCTACCACAATCAAGGGCAAGACTGTGTTGGCCTCTGTGTTTGCCACCAAGAAGAACCTTTAGCTCCACTGTTGGCTGCAACCCAGCAGGCATGGAGCGGTGGGGACACATGCCATACCAGACCTTGATGTGAAGGATGGCCTCCCCTGTTACCAGAGGACCATACAGGAGAAAAAAGGGGCAGGCCCAGAAGCCTGTAGTTGGCATATGTTGGAGATATGATCTAGCCCAAATCCCCTGCTCCAGTAGAGTCACCCAAAATGTATATAAAACAAAAACGGGGAGATGTGGAGACAGTGTTCTCACAGGAGAATGGATAATTGGTACATAAACTCTGAATAATCCTGAAAGATACAGCAAGGCCGTGAGAGGCCCAAGGAAGCTTAAGCAAGCAAGATAAGAAGAAGCTGGAATTCACTGATGTAATGAGAACTGTGGACTGTTGGCAAGCTTTCGAGGTCAAGTTCCCACACCTGTGCTTAACCAATTATATGCTAGTTGCAAAGGGTCTTCAGGACATGTATCCAATCATAATATGCCAAATCACTGTAAGTGCATGTAAGAAATAGTATTTAAGGGGTTAAGGCTTTGTAATAAATGGCTTTTTGTCTGATCATATTGATCTCTGGCTGAGTCCATGTATTTTCTGTGGCAGTTCTTGCCTTCTCAGGGCCATGTCGGCAAAAAGGGAGTAGAGCAGTGTAAGCGGTGAGGAGAAGCAGACAGGCCAACCCAGTATGGGTGATAAGCAACTTCTACTTTATTTGTGACGCAGTTCACACATATATAGGAGTGGTATTCAGCCACTCCTTCTTGGCATAACAGTATTGGTTAGGCCCCACAGCTTCCTCCACATTCTCCTCCCAGGTCCGGTCTCCGGCCACCTGTGGGGGCCACCCCCTGCCTTGCTTGCACAGTCCTCCAGAACTCTATGGTCCTGCTCTTAGAGTCATTCTGCAACAGAGCAGAGCCTACTCAGTCAGTGTGAATCTCACTGCACAGCTCCGCTATGGAAATATGAAAGTCCAGTGTAGGGCTTAGAAATAGAAGACATGGTACCTGTTCTGAAGAGCACTCAGCCATATCTCCTGGAAAGCATGCTAAGGCACATGAAAAACAATGAGGTGTTTGATGACAGCCAACATGGCTTCACTAAGGGGAAATCCTGCCTGACCAATTTGGTGGCCTTCTATGATGGAGCTACTGAACTGGTGGATAGGGGCAGAGAAATCAACCTTGCAGACTATTCTAGTCAATGCTCTATTATTTTCTTTATTCCTTCTTTAACATGTGTTGTAGACCTGGCTCTCAGACCCAGGACCCCAGTGGGGTTCCTCACCAGTGCCTACACAAATAATACAGTTCACCTTCACTCGCAGTTCCCCCGGCTGTCATGGCTGCATGCTTCTGGTCCTGTCTACCTGCTGATGGTGCTTGGATGTCTGTATGAGCTGCTCTGTGTCCTGCTATATTGTATGTGCTATATATCTGTGCATGTTCCACCCTCCCACTGAGGACCCATAATCCAAGTGGGTGCTGCTTTGTACTAACATGGATAATACGCGGCAGACAGCTGTGAGGCTCTGTGGGTTGGCAGCACACAATGGACCCTCTGTTGCTTACTGAAAAGAAAGCAGGTAGACCAACCACTGATATCCTGGCAGTTCTACCTCACCAGCTACTGAAGTTCCATGACTACACTCAAGCAGTAGAAGGTAGACAAAGGGCAGTAGACTCCTACAGCCATCAAGGATCAGAGATGAGACCTTTCCGTCAGTCAGACCCTGACCTCCACGTGGCCTAGGCCAGCCACTGCACAGCAAGACTACACAGCATCAAGCTGACCTTACTCTCCAGGCAGTCTGACTGATAGCCATGTCCTGCACAACTCATTTGCACAGCAGTATGTGTAAGAAACTGCACACAGCTATTCTACTGAGAATGGAAACTGAATTAAAACGTTCTGATAGCAAATCTACGCTACCATCTCTGCTTCATCTTTTTTTTCTTACCACCAATGGTGGAACTGCAGTGCTCAGGCCAAAGCCTGAGGCACAGCAGCACATGTCATAGATGGTGGTATCAGAGCCTTCATCACCCACTGACATCCTCCAGGCTCTGCTTGCTCTTTTAAGCATATGTTAAAGCACATGTTCTGGCTACTGGGTAACCTGTGACCAGATAAGTAGGTAGTAAAAGAGGCAAAATACAGCTTTCTTTCCACATGCCACTTCCTGCATGCAGCTTAGCAAGCAAGGCACTGAAGCAGTGCGGATTGCTGGATTCATTACTGAAGGGAGCAGCTCAGAGGTTGTCAGCTCTACACTTCTATTCCTCACTGCCGCACTGTTGCCCGATCCTTATCTGCCTTGGGCTGGGTTCTCAGCCAGCTGCACCACAGCCTCTGTTCACCCTATGGAGCATGTTTTCATCCAGGAGCATCCCAGACATGCAAAGGATGCATCTGGAACATGCAAAGGAGTACCAAGCCATCAGCCCAGTATGTTCAGGTGAGCGCTAAGGCTCCAGTATGAGGGATTAGGCAGCTCCCCTTACTTGTGGAGGGCTAGAAGGGGAGAGTCTCTCTGCATATGGAGACCTCCATCCCACAGCACTCACAACAGAGAACCCTGTTCCTTGAGAAGAGAGCTGAAGGAATATCACTAATGAGGAAGGCACATAAGGATGAATTTACATGGGGAAATGCTAGTGTGTACTCCCCAGCAAGCTTCTCCTGTGAGCAAGCCTGCAGAAGCATAACAGTGAGGTGGAAGAACAAACTAAAGCTGCTACCCAGCATGGGAACACAGCCAGCACTGCTGGAGATGTGACACCAGCTGAAGCCCAAAGCTGGGACTAGGTCTTGTGAAGATCAGGTGAACCACCATAGGATGTGAGCACACTTCCAAGACTCAAGTCCAGTCACTTTGCTAGAAAGGGGACACAGCCTGGGAAATGAAATGTTGGTATCACACGAACAGTAAAGACGGTGATGGTGGGGCTCTGAAGAAAGCAGAGCTGGGTTTCAAGGTATGAGCAAGGATAGATTTAGGAAATGAGTAAGGCTGGCATGAACATCAAGTTGATAGCCAATCTTCCAGTTCTAAGACAGAGGAACCTATGAGTCTTTTGTTTATCTGTCCTTAAAAGATCTGCTGTGATGTAGAATCCTCAGGACCCTGGCAATCTGTTCATGTGCTTTCTTCTCTTCCCCATTAGAAAACTGTTCCTGACCTGAATTTTTCTTGATGCCCATTAGTTCTTGTGTGTGCCTTCATGGACATGGAGAACAGATGGCTTTGTTCCCCTTTCCAGGACTTTCTTACATACAGTTGGTGGTGTGATTTTCCTTAGCCATGCAGGAGAAAAAGGACCCAATAAAATGGCCAGATCAGAAACAAAAAAAAAACAAACTTGTTTGGTGGAACTCACTGCCACACAATGAGACAACAGTTAAGAATGCCCTGTGAGAACAGATAAAGTAATGAGGCCTTTTTAAAGATAACACCTTCCAGAGTCAAAACAGCTTTGTGGAGAGAAAGCTCTTCTCCAGTAGATGTAGTTCTCCTTGTGGTAGCCACCAAATTGTCCTCTTTATACCCTTTCCCACCGCAGAGACAGGCAGCTCAAGGCTAGCTACCTTCAGATGTGGTGGGAAAGGAAGGAGATGGTCCTAGACAAAGTCCAGCATCCAGCTGAAAGGAATGAACAATGGAAAAACATGTATGTGGTCACGAGCCAGGGCTGGATGGTGGCTGAGTGGTGGAAGGAGCCAGTCCCTGGGGAAATTCACCCTCTCCTCTCTCAGATACAACGTGGCCTTTTTCCCCACCTGCAGTGTAAAGCCGTGACTTCCTGGGCAGCTCTCAGGGGAGGGAGTGTGCCAGTGGACTCTCCAGCCTTTGCGAGTCTCCAGGATCTGACCCCCAGCCTGGAGCACCAGCAGGGTTGGTGGCATGAGAACAAACCAGTCCTTTTGCTGCACAGCCCTGGGGCAGAGAAGACTTCCTGGCATAAGCTGGAAGCACAGTCCTTCCTTTCCAGCTCTGTGTTCCAAAGCAGCAAGAGCAGTGTTCTTCAGAGCTCCTGCTAAAATGATTTATCCAGGTCACGGTGAGGACAGCTGGCTAACTGAGGTTAACAGCTTTCTCAGTCTCATTTCAAAAAGACATTAGCATGGAGGCTGTATTAAACAATGATATGCCAAACCCTGATTCATTCACCAGGAAAGCTCATGATCGGGGAGGGGGGGGGGGGGGGGACGACGACGACGACGACGACGACGACGACGACGACACGACTCAGCTGACAGGCAGGTCTGTGCTACTAGCCTTTCCTTAAAGGGCAAGACCATAACTCATGCTCCCCGTGCTAAATTACACCTGACACTCCTTGCAGAGGGCTTCTGCTATGTGCAGCCTGTTACAGGCATTGTGGGACTGCCAGCCATGGGAGCCAGAAGCCCCCAGACCAGGAGATTTATCAGTAACTGTGTCTGGCTCAGAAAAACAAAGAAAAAAAAGGTTGGGGCCCTTCTGTCTGAAAGAAGGATGATGGAAAGGAAACACAACAGAGGTCCAAAAAAACAGAAGTGGGACAGGGAAGGTGACTAAGGAATGACTGTTCATGGTCTGTTCCAATAAAACAACAGAATTTTTCAGGGGACAGGTTCAAGGTTTAGATGGCAAATAAAGTTGTTAGCTGGCAAATGAAGTTGCTAAGCCACTGTAAATCATATTTGAAAAATCATGGCAGTCAGGTGAAGTTCCCGATGACTGGAAAAAGGGATAAATAATCCCCATTTTCAAAAAGGGGAAAATGGATGACCCAGGCAATTACAGACCAGTCAGTCTCACCTCAGTGCCTGGCAAAATCTTGGAGCAGATTCTCCTGGATGGCATGCTAAGGCACATGAAAAACAACAAGGTGCTTGGTGACAGACAGCATGGCTTCACTAAGGGGAAATTCTGCCTGACCAATTTGGTGGCCTTCTATGATGGGGCTACAGAACTGATGGACAGGGGTAGAGCAGTTAATGTCATCTACCTGGACTTGTGCAAAGCATTCGACACTGTCCCACACGACATCCTTGTCTCTAAATTGGAGAGACATCAATATGATAGGTGGACCACTCGGTGGATAAAGAACTGGCTGGATGGCTGCACGCAGAGTTGTGATCAATGGCTCAGTGTCCAGCTGGAGACCAGTAACAAGTGGTGTCCCTCAGGGATCGGTGTTGGGACCACACTTGTTCAACATCTTCGTCGCTGACATGGGCAGTGGGATTGAGTGCGCCCTCAGCAAGTTTGCTGATAACACCAAGCTGTGGGGTTCAGTTGATATGCTGGAGGGAAGGAATGCCATCCAGAGGGACCTTGACATGCTTGTGAGGTGGGCTGATGCCAACCTTATGATGTTTAACCATGCCAAGTTCAAGGTCCTACACCTGGGCCGGAGCAATCCCAGGCACAGCTACAGGTTGGTCAGAGAAGAGATTCAGAGCAGCCCTGTGGAGAAGGACTTGGGGGTGTTGGCTGATGAGAAAATGAACATGAGCTGGCATTGTGCGCTTGCAGCCCAGAAAGTCAACTGTATCCTGGGCTGCATCAAAAGGAGTGTGACCAGCAGGTCGAAGGAGGTGATCCTGCCCCTCTACTCTGCTCTTGTGAGACCTAACCTGGAGTATTGTGTGCAGTTCTGGTGTCCTCAACATAAGAAGGACAAGTTGCTGTTGGAACAAGTCCAGAGGAGGGCCACAAGGATGATCAGGGGACTGGAGCACCTCCTGCATGAAGATAGGCTGAGAAAGTTGGGGCTGTTTATCCTGGAGAAGAGAAGGCTGCGTGGAGACCTCATAGCAGCCTTCCAGTATCTGAAGGGGGGCTACAGGGATGCTGGGGATGGACTATTCATTAGGGACTGTAGTGACAGGACAAGGGGTAATGGGTTAAAACTTAAACAGGGGAAGTTTAGATTGGATATTAAGGAAGATGTTCTTTACTGTAAGGGTGGTGAGGCACTGGAATGGGTTGCCCAGGGAGGTTGTGAATGCTCCATCCCTGGCAGTGTTCAAGTCCAGGTTGGACAAAGCCTTGGGTGGCATGGTTTAGAGTGAGGTGTCCCTGGCCATGGCAGGGGAATTCGAACTAGATGATCTTAAGGTCCTTTCCAACCCTAACTATTCTATGATTCTATGATTCTAAAATAAACAAGAGGAGGTGGCTCTGCATCCCATGCATGGTTAAGCAGTGAAACTTGCTGCTACAAGACATTGCAGAAACTGGATAATACCTGACTTACAAAAATAGTTTGGTAAGTTATGGATGAAAATTCCTCCAGGGCTCTGTCCTGGGTTTAGCTGTAGAAATTATTTTTCTCCTACCTAGTAGCTGGTGCAGTGCTGTGTTTGGGCTTTAGTCTGAGAACAATGCTGATAACACACCAATGTTTTAGTTGTTGCTTAGTAATTCTTACCCCAATCAAGGACTTTGTGAGTCTCATGATCTGCCAGTGAGGAGGGGCACAGGAAGCCGGGAGGAATCAGAGAAAGGACACCTGACCCAAACTAGCCAAAGGGGTATTCCGTACCACAGCATGTCATGCCCAGTATATAAACTGGGAGGAGTTACCCAAAAGGCCCAGGTCACTGCTTGGGTCAGGCTGGGTATTGGTCAGTGGGTGGTGAGCAATTGTATTGTGCATCACTTTTGATTATTAGTTTTTTCCTTTTCCCCTTTAGTTTTATATTCTTTCCCCTTGTTATTTCCCTTATCATTATTATTATTGGTGGTAGCAGTGGTAGTTTTGTATTATACCTCAGTTATTGGACTGCTCTTATCTCAGCCATTCGGATTTACATTCGATTCTCCTCCCCATCCCCATCCCTCTGGGAGCAGGGGAGACGGAAGAAGAGGGGAGTTAGCACGTGGCTGCATGGTTCTGAGTTACCAGCTGGGCTTAAACCATGACAGGCTGTTAAACACAAAGACTTCCACTTGGGCTCAGGAAGCCCATTCACCACAAAAGGTAGGCGAGTATCTTGGGGCAATATCACAAGCTTCCCCTTTTTTGCTAGGGGATTGTCTGCATGTCCTGGTGTTCTGCTGACAGACAGGGTACGCCACAAAGTGACCACACACTAGCTGTATAATATGCATAGTTGTTTAAACAGGCGCACTACAACAAGCACACTAAAGCAAGCACACTAATGTGAATTAGGTAAATATCTCTCTATATATAGTGAATAAGTACAAGAAAGCAAATAAAAAAAAGAGATATAGGTATATAAGTACCAAAGAAAGTTAGCAATGCATTAAATCATTACCATATAGAGAGAACAGAGATTAAGAAGACATACATCACCAGTTACCACTGAATCATCATCCAGGGCCACACTTCCAGCTGGGAAGCCCTGTTGCAGCCAATGCCAGGAGTCTCAGGTAATTGGGAAAATTCCTACATTTTGCGTCCACCTATATGTGAAGTTTCTCTCATGGCCACAAGAGGGTCCCACTTTAATACCCTTATGAAAAGAACCGGCTTTATGCCAGATCTCTAATTGTTTACTCGTGAGATTGTGCAGTTTCTCATGATCTCACTGTTGCCCACGCTGGGAGCATTGGCCAGGAGCCCCAGTGTGGCCAAGTATGAAGGTCATAGAACACCTGCATACGTAAGTTTTCCTGTCTCTTCCCAACAAACAGTCATGATGAACATAAATATATATACTCTGCCAAATACACTGTGGCAAATTACATCCTTTGTTATGGCTCTCAGTGATGAGAGGGAATCAACTCTCAGCTAGGTTCCCATCCATTACACCTGGAGCAAACTGAGGAGTTCACCTACAGCAGCATAGCTGAACATATCTGAACAAGCCTTGTCTCCTGGCTCACTGCACGTCACTGTTACCATCAGCTAGGATGGCGCTGTCCTGGGAGGCACTGTCTCTGATGGCCACCCTGTTCCCTTCTCTCCGAGGTGTTCAGCAGTCTGAGCGACATCCAGGACATCCATGCATTACAGCAGTCACACCCTCAAATCAAGTGCAATTCCAGCACCTATTTACAGTCAGCAGAGCCGTATGTGTCTCCTGGTTCTCTGGGCTTTCACCTCCTCACTGAGAGTTGACAGACTCTACTTTCACATCTTTAAACTTTCCTTATGCTGCCACGTAAATGAGAACAATAGATTATCACTGTTGCTGTGAATGCATTAAATGAAGTTTCCTTCCCAGTCTGGTCTGCCAAGGACTGGCATCTTTTCCTACCTGCTTCTGAGCTTCCTCCTGCAGCTGGTGGCTGGCCTCAGGTCCTGGCTGATCTGCTGGATCTGGCTGCATTTCTGTTCCAGTTCCGCCTGCCTCTCCCTCTGCTCGGTCTTCAGCTGACAGATCATCTGCTCTTGAGCATCCAGCTATTGACCTGCCCAGGGAAAGAAAGAAAAAATCAATTAATACTAAATGGCTGAACAGCCTAGGCCTGATGCTGCTGGGGGTGGGGATTGTCAGGAGGAGACACCCCTCACACACATTAGCTGCAAAACCCTGATGTTCTGGGGACAGGAAGCCAATATGGTAGGTGTGAGTTGATATGCATGCCCGTGACAGCAGTCATATCTGTCCAACTTGGGGAAAGCAGAGACTCTGCTGCAGCAGGGTATCTGCCTCTGCTCTGGATAGGCAATCAGGCAGTCTGGGTGAAGGAAGCAAACAGCAACTGAGGAAAACCAAAGTTATTCTAACTAATAACTAAATAACCAGCTCTGTCTGCATGTTGGGGCTCTGTGCTCCTCCACCCTGTAGTAAGGACCCCTTCAGGCATTCCCCTTGTGCCTGCTGTCCACGGAGTGAAGGGAAAGGGAGCTCAGGTACCCTGCGGCTCAGTCATCCAACCCTCTTGTCCTTCCTGAACAGGAATGAGCTCTGAGGGCTCAGCATTTTCACTTCTTGGCTCCCAGCTGGGAAGAGTTTACACAGGGAGGGAGCAGGAAAGGATCATGAATGTCAACAGAGGAGCAATTAGCATGACAAGACTAAAGTATTGATCCTGGAGCTAACACTGCTGCAGCAGTCCTGTGATGGAGCAGCTCTGCCACTGACCCCTATGCCTTTGCAATCAATGGACACCTCAGGGATGCTGCTGTCTGTGAGAAATGCTCAGGGTAGACACAGCAGTGAAGCAGCTATTTATTAATTTTTTTTTTTTTTGCCAAAACGGGTGTCCTAGCAAGTAGGCACACACAGCAAAAGCCGAAATATGATTTATATTTCTTATCCTGTCTGTAAGTTTCCTCCCTTGTTTCCCCATTGGTTGGGTACTCCAAGGTTTACAGCCTATCCAACACATATAATCTACATGCTAACTGTCCCGCCTCTGGTTACATCTCCCCTTCCTGGATTTTGTACGCCCCTTCCTCTTATTTATTTATTTCCTTTTATGGTTTGATTTCATAACTCTCTAGGAGACATGTGGTACCCCAACTTACTGTTTAACCAGCTATTAAAGGGTGAGTGGGTCCTACTGATCACTCCCTGACTCTCCAGTCTACGGATCAGCTGATGGATTGGCACTTGTTCTTCGACCTTCAGCAACCCCACAACAGAAGGATCCTCTGAGAGACCAGGCAAGGTGGACAGCTGCTCAATTTCCACTGTCTCCAAAGCAGCAATACCAAAAGCCCATTGGTACCCTTTTGGGTCTTTGAAGTACCCTCTCCTGAGGTAGTCTATGCCAAGGATGCATGGGGCCTCTGGACCAGTCACAATGGGGTGCTTATGCCACTTCCTCCCAGTCAGGCTGATTTCAGCCTCCAGTACAGTCAACTCTTGGGATCCTCCTGTCACTCCAGAAATACAAATGGGTTCCACCCCTTGACAGCTCAATGGCATCAGGGTACACTGTGCACCGGTATCTACAAGAGCCTTATATTTATGTGGAATGATGTGTCAGGACATCTGATCCACGCAGTCCAGTAAATCCAATTCTCCCTTACTTCCACGTGGCTGGAGGCAGGGCCCCTCTAATAGTGATCACAACATTGGTCACTTATGTCTTGTAGACAGGGATTAGTCTTCTTTATCACAGGAGCTGGATTAAAATCAGCTCTTCCACTCCATCTGTGAACCTGGTCACCAGAGACTGAAGCCGCAGCTTTCATGGGATAATCATCCTTGGCCTTTGTTCTCCTTTCCAATTCACACACCCGTTCCTCCAGACCTGAGGTAGGTTTCCCATCCCACTTCCTCATGATTCATGTAATAATAACTCCAGATCAGATGCTGTTCCTGGTAGTAAGTGCATTGTTTCTTCATCTTTCTTCATCTCTCTTGCCTCTTTTTTGCTTTTCGTCTTGCGTACAGGGGCAACCGATATTGGCACGAGTTGGTCCTCTGGTTTTGCTGCAGTGATTATCACTGTGGTTGGAGTGGCTGCAGTATCTGTTGTCGGGGTTTGGGTAGCTGCTGTACTTGTTCCTGGGTTTGGTGTAGTTGCTGTGCTTGGAATCGGATTAGCTGCGTTATCTGTTGTACTCAGAGTTTGAGTAGCTGCTGCTCTTGTCACTGGGGTGGTGTAGCTGCTGTGCTTGGAGCTGGAGTAGTTGTGTTGTCTGTTGCTTTGCTATCAGATCCAGAGACATTATTTTCCCTTTGAAAGTGCTGGACAGTGTTCAACAGGGCTCTGTAAGCATAGGCCAAGCCCCAGCACAGTTCCATGATTTGTCCCTCTCTGGTATGACCAGGATGACAAGACACCTCATTTAAGTGTTTTACTAATTTTTCTGGATTTTGCATTTGTTCTGTGGTGAAGTTCCAAAGCACTGGAAGGGCTCACTGGCCTGGATACTCACCCATTCTATCCCACACACCCTGCCACTCATGACTGTCCAGCTTTGAGGAAAATCTCTTGGTCCTCCTATATCGTCGTCTAACCCTAGACAAGACCCAAACCTGACTCTGCTTAACTTTCAAGATCAGATGAAATGGTCATGGGTAAAACACAATCTGCATGTGTGCCAACATGGTGATCCCCATCACAATCATCAGGCAGGTCTCAAGGGTACTCAAAGGCCATTCAAAACCTTCAGAACCTAATGATGACCCGAGGAGGGGAAAAAAGGTGTGTAATTGCTAAACACTTCTTTCATATATCTCCCAAAGTACAGAAGTGGTGACCATACTGGGAACGCAAGCGAGATCAGTTTCATGATCAATAACTCTATTGTATTATAGGTCATTACCATAAAGTACTGTGAAACAAGAACCTTAGCCCAAGCCCCCTACCTGATAAACCAGCAAATACCAGCTTTAAGTAAGGTACAACATGCTGAAACTGTGAGATCAAGAGCAACAACTTTGTGAGCCAATAAACTAACCTTGTGACAAGTGACTATTAATCTGAAACAATGAATGCTTCCCAGAAATACGATTAGACACACTCTGGTCAGATCTGTTGTTATCTCAACCCTTTGTGCCCCACGTTGGGTGCCACAAAGAACTGTCGTGGTTTAAGCCCAGCTGGTAACTCAGAACCATGCAGCTGCTTGCTCACTCCCCCCTCCCCCCCCCCCCCTTCTTCCCCCTGCTCCCGGAGGGATGGGGAGGACATTCAAGAGAATGTAACTCCTACAGGTTGAGATAAGGTCAGTCCAATAACTAAGGTATAACAGAAACCCACTACTGATACCACCAGTAATAATAATGATAAGGGAATGTTGTGGTTTAAACCCAGCCTGTCACTCAAAAACCTCACAGCTGTCCACTCACTCCCCCCCCCCCCCTTTCTTCCCCCTGCTCCCAGAGGTATGGGGAGGAGAATCGAAAGAATGTAACTCCCATGGGTTGAGATAAGAACAGTCCAGTAACTAAGGTATAATACAAAACTACTACTGCTTTAGATGACCCTGCTTCAGCAGGGGATTTGGACTAAATCGCCTCTCGTGCCAACCACAGGCTGCTTGGTCTGCCCTTTCCTCCTGCATGGTCCTCTTATAACAGAGGAGGCCATCCCTCACATCCGGAGGGATGGGGAGGAGAATCGAAAGTATGTAATTCCCATGGGTTGAGATAAGAACAGTCCAGTAACTAAAGTATAACACAAAAGCACTACTGCTACCACCAATAATAATAATGATAAGGGAAATAACAAGGGAAGAGAATGCAACTGCTCACCACCCCCCAACCAATACCCAGCCCGACCAAATAGTGATCTAGCCCTTCTGGGTAACTGCCCCCAGTTTATATAGTGGGCATGACGTGCTGTGGTATGGAATACCTCTTTGGTTAGTTTGGGTCAGGTGTCCTGTCTCTGCTTCCTCCCAGCTTCCCCTCCTCCCTGGCAGAGCACGAGACCCAAAAAGTCCTTGGTCTGACTAAACTTTACTAAGCAGCAACTAAAACCATCTATGTTTTCAGGGCTGTTCCCAGGCTTAAAGTCAAAAACACAGCACTGCACCAGCTACTAAGAAGGAGAAAAATGTCTGCTATAGATGAACCCAGGACATACCTCCACCTAGTAATCCTGCTCCGGGACTCCCTTGGGAGAGTCAGCAGCTTCTACCAAACTTCAGAAGGAAAGACTTGACAAAAGAGTTAGCATTGCCATGAGCAGCAAACAGCTCTCCCTTCTTGAAAGGACTTGGAGATGTGCAGGGAGCACTGCACAATGTGAGAGGAGAGATATGTGGAGGGTAGCGTTGGCAGGAGCCAGCAATACAAATCTGAGATGTCCACAACAATGCAAGAGGAAGTAGAGCACAGGAAGGAATGGTGTGTTTCATTCTGCTCTTACTTATAAAGCTCTTTGTAGATCTCTTTCCCACAAATTAGAAATTCATAGCCTTACATGCTGTGTAATTAGATTTTCAAAAGTGTCTGCAGTAGATTGAATTGAGAGATAGGGAAAGCCAGGGGACAAACCCCCATCCCAGCCCTTGACATGTTGGCTTGATGATGAGTCCAGTATGGATTTCCACAGAAATCTGGCTTGTTATCTGAAATGAGAGCTCGTTCTTCACTGGAGATTTTCTACAGTAGGGCTAGCATGGATCCAGACATTTCTACACCCGTCATGAGGAATAATCAGACCTGCTTGGTATGAAGTCCTGGAAAGGGAACTGATCAACAACCCCTCGCCAACAATGTTACCACAAACGTGGACTTGCATAGTCATTGATTTAAAAGACTGTTTTCTCATGATAACTCTTGCTCCACAAGATGCATCGCGATTTGCCTTTTCTGTGCCTTTGATCAATGCTGCGGAGCCACATAAAAGATATCATTGGAACTTGTTGCCACAAGGCATGGAAAACAGTCCTACACTTTGCCAGCAATTTGTAGTTTTAATCCCTATATGAGAGTGCTTTGAGACTGTTTTAATCTATCATTATACGGATGACATTTTAATTGCTGCAGAATCGGAACAAACAGCCCAAAAAGTGAAATGGCAAGTGATCCAAGCAGTCTCAACAGCAGGACTCCAAGTTACAGAAGAAAAAAATCAAGAAGCTCCACCCTGGAAATATTTAGGATGGAAAATATCCGAACAAAACACTCAACCTCAGACCAATTTGGTGTCCTTCTACAATGGGGCTATGGAACTGATGGACAGGGGTGGAGCACTTAATATCATCTACCTGTACTTGTGCAAATCATTTGACATTGTCCCACATGACATCCTTGTCTCTAAATTGGAGAGACATCAATTTGATAAGTAGACCACTCAGTGAATAAAGAACTGGGTGGATGGCCGCACGCAGAGTTGTCGTCAATGGTTCAATGTCCAGCAGGAGACCAGTAATGAGTGGCGTCCCTCAGGGATTGGTCTTGTTTAACATCTTCATCGCTGACATGGGCAATGGGATTGAGTGCGCCCTCAGCAAGTTTGCTGATGACACCAATCTGTGGGGTTCAGTTGATATGCTGGGGGGAAGGAATGCCATCCAGAGGGGCCTCAACACTCTTGAGGTGGGCTGATGCCAACCTCATGATGTTTAACCATGGTCCTACACCTGGGCCGGAGCAATCCCAGGCACAACTACAGGTTGGTCAGAGAAGAGAGTCAGAGCAGCCCTGCGGAGAAAGACTTGGGGGTGTTGGCTGATGAGAAAATGAACATGAGCTGGCAGTGTGCACTGGCAGCCCAGAAAGCCAACTGTATCCTGGGCTGCATCAAAAGGAGTGTGACCAGCAGGTCGAAGGAGGTGATCTTGCCTCTCTACTCTCATGAGACCTCACCCGGAGTACTGTGTGCAGTTCTGGTGTCCTCAACATAAAAAGGACATGGAACTGTTGGAACAAGTCCAGAGGAGGGCCACAAGGATGGTCAGGGGACTGGAGCACCTCCTGTATGAAGATAGGCTGAGAAAGTTGGGGCTGTTCATCCTGGAGAAGAGAAGGCTGCGTGGAGACCTCATAGCAACCTTCCAGTATCTGAAGGAGGGCTATAGGGATGCTGGGGATGGACTATTCATTAGGGACTGTAGTGACAGGACAAGGGGTAATGGGTTAAATTTAAACAGGGGAAGTTTAGATTGGTTATAAGAAAGAAATTCTTTCCTGTTAGGGTGGTGAGGCACTGGAATGGGTTGCCCAGGGAGGCTGTGAATGCTCCATCCCTGGCGATGTTCAAGGCCTGGTTGGACGAAGCCTTGGGTGGCATAATTTAGTGTGAGGTGTCCCTGGCCATGGCAGTGGGGTTGGAACTAGGTGATCTTAAGGTCCTTTCCAACCCTAACTATTCTATGATTCTGTGATTCTGTGATATCTCCCTGCAGACAGGAATAAAGACTAAATGATTTACAAAAGCTCTTAGGACCATAAATTAGATCCATCCTCTCTTTGGAATATCTACAGAAGAACTCCATCGCCTCTTCAAATTATTGGAGGGGGATCCATTTTTGACGTCCCCTTGAACACTCACCCCCTGTGCGTGAACTGCCCTTGATAAAGTAGTTGTAAAATTAACCAGTCAAGTTGCTCATAGGTGAAAAATGGACCACCCTATTAGCCTTTTCATTTTTTATTCATCTTTTCAACCCTATGGGCTCCTAGCACGGTGGGTTCCGCAAGACGTAGATCCATTGATTATTTTGGAATGGATATTTTTGTCACATAATTTTGGAAAAACAGTAATAACAGCCATTGAAATGATAGTTATGGTCATTCAGAAAGGAAGAGAGTGGTTATTGACTTTAGATGGTGTTGAACCGATTATTATTCAAGTATCACCTGCGACAAGCTCAGGAGTGTTGCATCCCAACTAGAAGAATGTGCAGCAGGAGGGCCAGGAGACCTCCTTGGATGGATAAGGAGCTCCTGAGGAAAATTCAAAAGGAAAAAAGAGGCTTATAATAAGTGGAAGCAAGGACAGGTGGCCTGGGAAGAGTACAGGGATGTTGTCTGGGAAGCTAGGGACCAGGTTAGGAAAGCTAAGGCCCAGTTAGAATTAAACCTGGCTAGGGGTATTAAGGATAGCAGGAAGGTATTCTACAGGCACATTGCAAATAAAAAACAGACTAGGGAGAACATAGGCCCCTCAGGAAGCTCTCGGGAGAATTGGCTTCGCAGGATTTGGAGAAGGCTGAGGTTCTGAATGACTTCTTTGCCTCAGTCTTCACTGCCAAAGGCTCTGACCAAACCACCCAAGTCTTGGAAGGTAGATGCAGGGACTGTGAGAATGAAGACCTTGCGCCCACTGTAGGAGAGGATCTCATTCGAGACCATCTTAAAAATCTGAACGTGCACAAGTGCATGGGACCTGATGAAATGCATCCATGGGTCCTGAAGGAGCTGGCAAATGAAGTTGCGAAGCTGCTGGCCATCATATTTGAGAAATCATGGCAGTCAGGTGAAGTTCCCAACTACTGGAAAAAGGGAAATATATCACACATTTTCAAGAAGGGGAAAATGGATGACCTGGGGAATTACAGACCAGTCAGTCTCACCACTGTGCCTGGCAAAATCTTGGAGCAGATTCTCCTGGAAGACATGCTAAGGCACATGAAAAACAGCAAGGTGCTTGGTGACAGACAGCATGGCTTCACTAAGGGGAAATCCTGCCTGACCAATTTGGTGGCCTTCTATGATGGGGCTACAGAACTGATGGACAGAGGTAGAGCAGTTGATGTCATCTACCTGGACTTGTGCAAGGCGTTCGACACTGTCTTACATGACATCCTTGTCTCTAAATTGGAGAGACATCAATTTGATAGATGGACCACTCTGTGGATAAAGAACTGGCTGGATGGCCGCACACAAAGAGTTGTCGTCAATGATTCAATGTCTGGCTGGAGACCAGTAATGAGTGGTGTCCCTCAAGGATCGGTGTTGGCACCAGTCTTGTTTAACATCTTTGTTGCTGACATGGAGAATGGGATTGAGTGCGCCCTCAGCAAGTTTGCCAATGACACCAAGCAGTGTGATTCGGTTGATACGCTGAAGGGAAGGAATGCCATCCAGAGGGACCTCTACATGCTTGTGCGATGGGCTGATGCCAACCTCATGATGTTTAACCATGCCAAGTGCAAGGTCCTACACCTGGGTCAGAGCAATCCCAGGCACAGCTACAGGTTGGTCAGAGAAGAGATTCAGAGCAGCCCTGCGGAGAAGGACTTGGGGGTGTTGGCTGATGAGAAAATGAAGATGAGCCGGCAGTGTGCGCTTGCAGCCCAGAAAGCCAACCATATCCTGGGCTGCATCAAAAGGAGTGTGACCAGCAGGTCGAAGGAGGTGATCTTGCCTCTCTACTCTCATGAGACCTCACCCGGAGTACTGTGTGCAGTTCTGGTGTCCTCAACATAAAAAGGACATGGAACTGTTGGAACAAGTGCATAGGAGGGCGACGAGGATAATCAGGGGACTGGAGCACCTCCCGTCTGAAGACAGGCTGAGGAAGTTTGGGCTGTTCATCCTGGAGAAGAGAAGGCTGTGTGGAGACCTCATAGCAGCCTTCCAGTATCTGAAGGGGGCCTATAGGGATGCTGGAGAGGGACTCTTCATTAGGGACTGTAGTGACAGGACAAGGGGTAATGGGTTAAAACTTAAACAGGAGAGGTTTAGATTGGATATTAAGGAAGATGTTCTTTAGTGTAAGGGTGGTGAGGCACTGGAATGGGTTGCCCAGGGAGGCTGTGAATGCTCCATCCCTGGCAGTGTTCAAGGCCAGGTTGGACGAGGCCTTGGGTGACATGATTTTCCATGAGGTGTCCCTGGCCATGGCAGGGGGGTTGGAACTAGATCATCTTAAGGTCCTTTCCAACCCTAACTATTCTATGATTTTTTATCTGCCTCTTGATACAAAACAACTAACCTTTTTAGCTCGCCAGTGTTTTGCTTTTCAGTGTGCTCTAGCAGATTTTACAGGGCAAATTAGTATTCATTTCCCAGGACACAAAATTGTCAAATCCCTACATTCTCTTCCTCTTTTGCCTGCTTCACAATTAACTATTATCCCAATAACTGAGGCTATCACAGTATTCACTGATGGGTCTAGCAAGACAGGCGAAGCAGTAATAATTTGGAAAGATGCTGAAGAACTCTGGTAAAATTATATAGACATTGTCACAGGATCACCTCAGGTAGTAGAACTCTCTGCTGTAATCTGTGTTTTTAAATTATGGACTACTCCAATAAATATTATCACAGATTCTGCCTATGTGGCAGGCCTTGTTTCTAGGCTAGAACACGCTTTTCTGAAGGAAATTTCCAACGGAACATTATTTGCCCTTCCCTGGGAGCTCAAGTGGCACTTGGATCGACAGGTGCACCCATACTTTATATGCATATACACTCACATACTTCTCTACCTGGACCTATAAGCGCGGAAAATACACAGGCTGATAGGCTTGCAGGTATTACAGTCTTACCTGACCGTTTTGCACAAGCTCACTTATCCCATGAATTTTATCATCAAAATACAAAAGCTCTGCAACGTGCCTTTCAGATGACTCAGGGCCAGGCGAGGCAAATCATACAGTTGTGTCCTGACTGTCAAGTTTTGCCCACACCAATGATTGGAACTAATCCTCGTGGTCACTTGCCACTTGAGATTTGGCTGACAGATGTTACTCATGTACCAAAATTTGGCAAATACAAATATGTCCATGTTTCTGTCAACAGTTTTCCATCTTGAAGTTATGCATCGGTGCATTCAGGTGAAAAGGCCAAAGATGTTTGTTGACATTTTATTACAGCTTTTTCTACCCTGAGAGTTCCAAAAACCATAAAAACAGATAATGGCCCAGGTTACATAGAACACAAAATACAAGCATTTCTTCAGCAGTGGGGAATTCAACATGTCACAGGTATTCCACATTCCCCCACAGGCCAAGCCATTATTGAACGAACGCATAGCACCCTTAAAACTATGTTGCAGAAACAAAAAAGGGGGTGTTCAGGGTTAACCCCACAAGATTTTGTTATGCTTTGAATTTTTAAATCGCTGGACAGAGGATGGACCTCCTATACAGTGCCATTTTGGGGGTTCTAAGAATTTTGAACAGGGGAAAGCTCATGTTAAAGTATGTAATCTTGAAACTCATGAATGGGAAGGCCTGTTCCCTTTAATAACCTGGGGACGAGGGTATGCTAGTGTTTCCACAGATAAAGGACCTTGCTGGGTCCCTGCATGATGGGTTTGTCCTGCCTTGTCTTCTGTCTCTTCATCACAACAGGACTGACCCTACCGTGGCTTCCCGCCCAGCCAAAAGAGAACATTAGCCTATGTGACAGGACAAGACACCCTGTGCCTGTTGGTTGCCAAACCTATGAGTCCTTTCAGACTGCTGTTGGAAGCAATGGCAGCCTCGAATCCTGTGGACACGTGGGATGGATGGGGAGTATAACACACAGACACAAAAAATTGATTCATTAAGATCTGTAAAAATGGATATGTGTCTGTATTTTCATTATATAGTTTGAAACCAATTGTTAGTGCAGAATGTTAACTGTTCTATAACTGTTTATTTCCTAGGCTGGGAGTATGAGTGAAAAAATTGTATTAAGAATGTTTGTTTTGTTAGTTTTTATTAGCTTATACAGTTTCTTATTAATCGAGCCCTTAAGCAGATGTTGATAGTGAATATACAAAACAAAGTAGGGGGAGATGTGGGGAGTGAAGGCGATAAGATTTGCATGAAGAATAGTTTGGGAATGAGCTCTGAGGCCTTGGTGCTTTGACAAGCCCTGGGGAGATGAGTTGGGGTGTGTAAAGCCAGAGGATGTGAGGGTTGTGAGAGGGTCTGCAGCACTGTGATTGGACTATTTACCTGGAGAGTTTGACAGTGGCCAATGAGATTGAACGATGTATGCATGTGCAGGTTGGGAAAGTTCCAAACAAGGGGATAAAAAGGGCTTGGTTGTAATAAAGTGAGATTTGAGTCACCTCATCAACTTGAGTCCATGTCGTGAAATGCCACACTGTCCAGGGGATTTTCTTGTTTCTTGTGTGCAAAAGCATGACCACTGCTTTCTAAAAAACATCCATTTAGTATGGCTTCTAGGAAATAATACCCAGCCACAGAGGAGGCCAGTCAGTTGATGGGAGCAGCAGAATATCAGGGAGCTGCACACAGAGCCCCTCTGCCAAGAGCAGCGAACTGCTTGTCAGGTCCACACAGTGGGATGAGGTGACGTTTGCTCCAGGGCCATGTTGCAGGGTCATTGCAGATTGGTTCCTGTTTGCAGCTTGACAGTCAGGACACTTTGGCCTGCATTTTGTTGGCTGCCAATGCATGTTGGCAAACTGTCCTTCATGTGCACCGTGGCTGACTCTGCCACAGCTGTGACTAGATGTTTGGTTGCACAACCAGCCCTTGCTGTGTCCAACACACTGCTGGTACGTGCAAAGGCAATGGCTGCTGCTGCTGCACGAGCTACTTATGCATTCACATAGTTACAAGCAAGATCTTAACTTATCTCTGCTTTGGCTTCCCTGCTCAAAATGGGGATAACACTTGCTCATTTTGCAGAAGGGCTCTGCAGTTCAGTTCATGAATATAAAGTAGTAAAGTAGTTTGAGATCCTATGATGGAAGGTGCTAGAGATGGACAAAGGGCTACTAATGGCACAAAGTTGACTAAGTCCCAAGCAGTGGTCTCACCCAGTGGCATTGTGTCTGCGAATCCAAGTGTGTAATCAGCATATACTGATTAGGAGAAAACTCCAGGAACAAACTTGCCAACAAAGTTTTCAAGCTGACTGCGGCGCTGGGAGACATGGGGGATAGCTCCTCCTAACATGTGTTCCCGTATTGCTACACAAGCCGTCCTTATATAGTCCCTGGGCATACATACATATTCATGAGGCTACATATGGATTACATCATTTTCCAGAAAGTTCCCTGCATGCGTACAGAATTGTGGTGGTGGCCTCTGAGGGTCATTTTCTTCTTCCAACAATCTTCATCACTTCTGGCCGCCTTTGGAGCACCCGCAGTAGATGCTTATACCAGCTTAATTGGTTTGTTAGCACCACAGACATAATAATCCTCCTGTCCTCCTACTTATCAGTTAGTTTAACTGTAGCCCATCCTTTGCACCTGCCATTCCCTTGTCCCTGTGTCCTGTTTTTCTAGACTGTTTTTCTTAAAACTATGTCAACTATAACAATTTATCTTGTACAAGAATTCTCAGTATGTTCTCTAGCTGTAGTCAACTTTTTTCTATGTATCATGCACCTCAGTAATTTTCAATTGCTACTGTTACAAAGCCATCAAACTTTACTTAAAACTGATTCTAAAGGTTTATATATTTCATTTTGTAATTTTGTGCTCCCCCTTGTGTCAATACAGAGGTGACATGTTTGTTCAGGCTCTGTAATACACAGTGACTTCAAAGCATGCTCCCAGTATGAGGTCCTGCTTCCTGAGAGGGGCAGTCCGTGGCTGTGCACATGGTGGCTGTGCACATTGTCTGCAGCCACAAAGGGCTGGTGATGCACAGATGAATACTGTTGTGGTTTACGCCCAGCCAGTAACTCAGAACCACGGAAAGGAAAGGGAAACGGAAAGGGAAATGGAAAGGGGAGGAAAGGGAAAGGGAAAGGGAAAGGGAAAGGGAAAGGAAAGGAGAGGGAAAGGGAAAGGGAAAGGGAAAGGGAAAGGGAAAGGAGAGGAAAGGGAAAGGGAGAGGAAAGGAAAGGAAAGGAAAGGAAAGGAAAGGAAAGGAAAGGAAAGGAAAGGAAAGGAAAGGAAAGGAAAGGAAAGGAAAGGAAAGGAAAGGAAAGGAAAGGAAAGGAAAGGAAAGGAAAGGAAAGGAAGAAGACCCAATAAACACAAGTGATGCACAATTGCTCACCACCCACCAACCAATACCCAGCCCAACCCAAGCAGCAATCTGCCCTTCCAGGTGAGCCCCTCCAGTTTATATACTGGACATGACGTGCTGTGGTATGGAATACCCCTTTGGCTTGTTTGGGTCAGGTGTCCTTTCTCTGCTTCCTCCTGGCTCTTCCTTACTGGCAGAGCATGAGAGAAGAAAAAGTCCTTGATCGGGGTAAGAATTACTTAGCAAAAACTAAAACCATCTGTGTGTTATCAGCACTGTTCTCAGACTAAAGCTGAAACACAGCACTGCACCAGCTACTAGGAAGTAGAAAAATAACTATTAGAACTGAACACAGGACAAACATGGAGAGCTGCCTGGCAGTAGGACTGAGGGTGTGAGTGTTTATCTAAATACAGACATGGTGCTGTTCCCTGAAACAGAAAATATATAAATATCCCTCTTCCCTCCCCACCTCTGCCTGTCAGCTCTTCCAAATGAAGTCCCAACTTTGTTTTCCTGATTTCCATTTTGTATCCTAAAATATTCATTCCACTTGACAGACATCCCTAATCTAATATCCATGTCTGCTTTCTAATTTTCACAGTCAGGATAAAACGAATTGGCTGGCACTACTTGCCTGTGCAGTGGCCTGGAGCTTTGAGCCATGATTTACGAGCTCAGAGCAGGCACTCTGCAACACATTTTTCTTAATTTATTTTTAATGAGTCTCTCAATTAATTTTCTTGGAAACATCTTAATGATGTTGGAGGCAGGTGTTAATGAAGTTTGTACCAGTGCTTCGTTTTGCATATTTTAAAGTACAAGCAAGCTCCTAGTCCTAAACCAGAAAAAAGCTTAAGGCTGGAGAAAGGTCCCTTCCTCAGTTAACACTGCTGTCGCAGGTCAGGCTTTCAGGCTGTATTGGGCTGGTTGGTGACTTTGAAAATCAGGATGTTGTAGCCAGTCAAGCCCACAGGGACAGGATGACTTCAGGAGGGATGAAGGGTCACACTGGGGCATGGCTGGTGGCTGGATGCTTCTTAACAGACTCAGCCTGGGCTCAGCGCCATGCCAGCATCCCCAGCGACTGGGCACCCTGTTGTGTCTCCCCAGCCAGATCCTTTGGGAGGGAGCACCCTGGGGCATGGGGCTGGGCTGCTTGGGGCTGGAGGCTGTGGGGTGCTCTGGAGTGTCTCTGCAGCTCACAGGGTCCCCAGTAATTGCTGGTGTGTGGGTAGGCAAGAGGCAGCAGCAGATCACCTTTGTTTTCTCCCAGCATGTCAGTCTTCATTAAAACAGAGGGGAATGAAAAAGGATTCACTTTTGTCCCAGCCAGAACATGGCAACTGTTCAATTTCAATTAACGTGGCACTGAAAATAACATTATATCAGCGATTAAAGTGTGACAACTCCCACCCCAGCACTGCGCGGTTCTGGCTCACCCAGCAGAGTCCAGTTTGGCCTCCCATCCTCCCAGCACCGGGCGAGCACGGGCAAGCAGCTGAGGGTCAGAGCTGCAGGGCTGCCCCACAGGCTCACAAGGAGCTAGAGCAGGGCTGAGCGCTCCCATCCAGCCCCAGGGCAGCAGGATCAGCAGTACATCAGATGGAGTAAGCAAGGAAGCCACATAAGCAGTGGCTGCAAGTGGGCCATGGCACTGCTGGCTGCAGATGTGGATGCATTCCACTGCAGGACAGCAGTGCAATGGCGAGCTGTGCCGAGCTGTGCTGTCATGCTGGGCAGAGTTGCACTATGCGAGCTGCTCTGGGTTCTGTCCCAGCATGGGTACGATGTGCAGGGTGCTGCCAGGGGAGGGCAACCGGCTTTAATGAAAGCAGCAATAGGGACATGACAGAGCATGAAGGCAGAGGGTGGCAGCCTTGGGGGCTCTCTACCCTGGTTGCCACTGCCTGAACAAGACTGAAATCTGCAGTAAAATATTGTTCCCTTGCATTCTGCACAGTGGAGATTAAGTGGCCCTGCTTGCAGGGCTGTTAGTGCTGCACCTGTCCCACTGCCTGTGGCTGCAACCTGCTGGTGCAGCAGTTTGTTATGTCAAGTTATGATTTCCATGACTGTACATCTGCATTCACCTTCTGGGCCCAGCTTGACCCTGAAGATTTCCAATTAAAATACCTGTGAAACTGCACAAGCATCAGGGAAGGGCAACAGCACTGGAGCCCCATGGCACAGGCAGGGCCAGGGGCCAGTGCATGCCCAGGGCATCCCAGTGCAGCTGTGCTCAAGGCAGTGCTGGCACCTGGTGACCCCAGCACTGCCACCTGGGTGTTGTGTGGCCCCCAGCAGGAAGGGCAGAGCAGCCACACTCTGCCCAGAGCTGATGAGCAGTGCTGGGGCAGCCCCATCACTCCCCTCACTCCAGTAAGTGCCAAGGTGCAAGGCTCACCCAGCAGCCCCCCAACTCAGGCACCACACACCCCATTTCACCAGCCAGAAATCCCATCCACACCAGCATTTTGCCTCTATGGACTGGATTTCATATGTCTGCACTGCTGCACACATCCACACTGAACTAGCACTGCTTCTCTGTCTGGTCACCATCTCACATGGTCCTTTGGCAGCTCAGCAAATGGCACCCATGCTTCCCACCCACTACAAGGTGTCCTGCAGCCCCACAGGATGCAGCAGGTCTCCTGTGCCCCAGGAACTGGCTGGAGGTCACTACCTGTCAAGACAGGCACTGATTCCTCCTGCTAGCATCAGTCCATGCCCTGTGCACTGGCTGGTCATTTTCCTAGAAGCCCTGGGTGCAGGTTTCCTGCAGGGTTGCTCAGCAGGATTTCCCTTTGCAAAAGCAGCTCACTCTCTCCCCAGCAAATTGGTGTTGTACATGTACCTACTGGTTTGGGTTGGGGGAGTCCTCTCCTCCCTGATACTGAGGGTTATCTGGGGGCAGTAGGAAAGGCCTAAACAATGTTGTGGTCCCTCCAGCAGTGAGAGAGTGGCCAAAATGTGGCATGTCCAAAGAGGTTCCTGCACTTCTGGGCCAGCCTGAGAGTCCCTGTGGAAGGCTGCCAGTAGCAGAGAAGGCAACATCAGACCTGAGCAGCTCCATCCATCAGGGGCAGCAGGAGAGACCTGGCACCCCCCAGGTGAGTGGTGCCAACCCCACTCCCACCCCAGGCACTAGCTGCGGATTCCCAGGCTGGTGGCATAGAAGGTTTTTGAGTTGGACAATTTATATTCATCAGAAATAACACAGAGAGGCTAAAATGCTTTTTTTGTTTTATTTTTTATTTTGTTTTTTTTTTTACCATTTCCTGTAACAATGAGCATTCCATTTTCACTACTAGATAAACAACATTTTACAGCTTATTGCACTAGATATACCTCCTGTGAAGTATGCTAAAAAAGAGGCATAAAGTCCATGAAGGTTTGTAAACATACAGTGAATGGTTGAAGGAGATGAAAAGTTGTCCACCTAGAAGTACTGCTTTAGATTGCTTTTTACACAAATCCAGGCTTTGGAAATGAGTATATAAAATTACATCCTTATTAGTTTAATCTTTGCTTTACATATTTCTATGGATGTTTGAAAGAAGATCTAGCCATTAGATTTGCTGAGACTCAGAAGTACTAAATCCAAGTCATTGCCTATTCACCATGTAGACCTTATCTTTGTTACCTGGCCAGCTCTCACCTACGCCACCAGACAGCTTGTCCCCCAGGGCTGGGGGAATCACAAGGGTTCAGGGGCATCCACTCCTGCTGCAGCTGCATTGGTCCTACTGCCACCATTTCCCACAGCAGCCACAGCTCCTGTTGGCATCACTGCAGTGCTGAGTACCAGCAGAGTCAGGGGCTTGGCTTCATGAGCCATGGGGAACTTTTAAAACACACAGAGGATGGTGCTGCCTGAAGGCATGGAGGGAGGTCTGAACCCAGCAGTTGTCAACACACTCCACTGCTGCTCTCTGGGCTGCCAGCAGCATTGTCCAGCTCCAGTGTCTGACAGGAGCTCATTCTGTGTCCTAGGCCAAAGGCAAGTGTCAGTGCTGGAGCCACAGCAAGGTAAGCCCCAAGCATGCCAGGACACACCGGAGCTGGAGCCAGTGCAGATTTTCACTTGCATACAGGTGCTGCACCTGGACCTGGACTTCAGCAGAAGCAAGAACTGCAAGCGGCTGGTCCAGCTGCAGCAGCAGAAGAGTACAGTGGAGCAGAAGCACCAGGACTTGGTCTTTCTGATGCAGCAGTACCAGGCGGTGATGGGCAAGGTACCATTGCCAGGTGCAACAGCCACAGGCCAGGCCGCAGGAGTCCCGCACCCTTGGCCATGTGCTCCCACAGCCCTCCCATCACGAGCACCATGCCTGTCCAAGAGCCTGCCTGTGGGAACAGGTGGTGCCCAGCCCCCAAGGGATGTCCTGCCAACCACATGTGGAAAGAGGATTTAGTACCTCATGCCTCATGGAGTGGGTTAGCTAGCCAAGAGAGAGGGCAGGCACGGCTGGCATGAACCAGGCCAGCCATCTGAGCAGAGCTGGAAGACTGCAGCCCCCAAGGGCTACTAAGGAGAGAAATAACTGTTACAGCTGAACTGAAGACAGTATCCACCCCTTATTCCATACCATTCACTTCAGGCTCAGGTCTGCCATTTTTCAATATAACATCGCATTTAGTCTCTTTTTTCATATATATATACACACACAAACACACACACAGATATCATTCCTTAGTCCATGGACCATCCCCATAAAGTATGCTGAGCTCATTCAGTCCATGACATAGGGCATCATCTGCTGTAACAGTCTTTCAGGGCAGGAGAGATGATGTGTGGTGGTGGATTATTGCCTACTGACAACACCAATGAACTCATCTGGTTTCATCAAAGTTCATTCTTTGTTGGGATGATGATCAGAGGGAAGTCGGGTTCAGTTGGCGGTGACCTGAGGGAGACTCCCTGGGAGACTCTCGCTGCTGCTGCTGGCTTACTCCCATGACTTTATTCTCTGATAATGATCATGACAGCAGATATCTTGTTTTCAAAGCTCAAAGTAGTGGTGATTGGCATCTAGCTGATGTGCTATAGAAGTGTTATGTAGCAGGCAACAGCATATAATTAAATTCAGCAGCTGTTTTCACCCAAAACTAAATCCACTTGAGGTACACACCAGACTTGCCCATCGTCCCGCATTACCCACCAAATATATCCAGGTCCCTGAAAGAGAGCTTAATTGCAGCATGTCTCACATGAATGAATAACCTGGGCAATAGTGTCCACTGTTAAGTACACCCTTTGATCATGAGCCCATCTATATGTTGCCTTGATGGCCTGAGGTGTCATGGACCAACTGGGCTAAAAATAATTCACCTTTATGTTGCTAATCTAAGTCCATCTGAGCTACATCAACCTTAACAGCTTGATGCACCTGTTGGTAGTTCTGATGTTCCTCAGTGGCCCAACTCTTGGGTACGTGAGCATCAATGTGGTGTATTGTGGCATGTGGAAAGAAGCTAAACACGCTCACACACACACACAGCTTTCACAACTAGTGCCAATTTATTCACTCAACCATGGAAATATATAGCACATAGATACGGGTACGAACCATGATGCCAAACAGCAAATACATCATTCCCAGTGACTGTTGTCGGTCACTATAAATTCCATTCTATAAACAATCACTCCCCAGGCTGCTTCCCAGCCTTAACTTGCACCCAAACACTCTCTGGCTTAGGTTGGTTTGCACCCAAACACTCTCTGGTAGGTTGAGGAGCATGGGTCAATTACTGAGGTGAGCAGCTCGAGAGAGGACACCTTCAACACCGGAGCAGGGGGGAGATCAGCATCCAGGAGCCTCAACTCAGAGCTGCAAGAGCCACCGAGGGAGCCTCAAATCCTCGACAGGACCTGCCCAGGAGCCGGCAGCTCAGCTGACGAGAGGACCTGACTCACAGGGGGCGGAGCGAAGAGGAGCGTCACCACCCCTGACTGATTAAAAACCTGCCCCAGGGAACACGAGTGACCAGAGGGGGTTGAGGCAGTTTGCGAAGGCAGGCGAGCAGGATGGTGAGCACTCGTCATATGATCAGGGATCGGTCTGGGAGCTCTGCTCTGGCTGCCCCGGCAGTGGCCAGTGTAGGCATCCAGGCACAGCAGATGAGACGGTAGGCTGCAGTGCAGAGCTCGGAGTGTAGAGGGTGCCTGCACTGGTCCTGTGAGGTAAAGGTGCACAATGGGCAGGGCTGCACTCGGTGCTCCCTGGTGGAGGTCCTCCTGCGGCAGGTGGCTGAGCTGCGGGATGCTGTTAATAGGCTGCAAGATACTAGGGAAGCTGAGAAGAAGCAGGAATGCTTGCTCCAGACCTCAACTGTGCAAGGGCCTCAAGCTTCCCCTCTAGCTCATGAAGGAAAGAAGGAGGCCATTAACCCGGGAAGTTGGGAATTAGTAACACAAAAAAGGAGGAAGAGGACAACTAAAAGCAAGGGGCTTCCTCCTAAATCTGTTGTCCCCACCCAGAACCGCTCTGCTGTCCTGCAGGGGGCCAATGAGGAAACGCACTCGAGCCAGAAACAGCCGGCTGAGGCACTGGTCAAGAAGACCTCTACTGGTGCCGCAAGGAAAAAGCCGTGCGTCGTAGTAGTAGGGGACTCTATGCTGAAAGGGACAGAAGCACTCATCTGTCAGCCTGATCCAGGCTCAGGGGAGGTGTGTTGTCTACCAGGGGCACGGATCAGGGATGTTGCAGAGAGGCTGCTTGCTCTAGTAAGTCCCACGGACTATTACCCACTTCTAGTGATACACGTGGGTGCTAGGGATATAGATAGTAGTAGACTGGGGAACATAAAGAAGGACTACAGAGTGCTGGGGGAGGTGGTTAGGGGCTCTGGAATTCAGATAGTCTTTTTGTCAATTATCCAGGATACAAGGGAGGACCTAAAAAAAAGCTAGGAGGATTGGCCAGGTTAATAACTGTTTAAAAGGGTGGTGTCATAGTCAGGGGTTTGGGTGTCTTGAACACAGGACACAAGCTTGTAGTCCAGGTTTACTGGAGGCTTGTGGAGCTGGTCTGATAAAAAATGGGAAGAGCAATTTTAGTAGGAGGCTTGACAGACTGGTCAAGGAGGCTTTAAACTTGATGTGTTGGGGGAGAGGGGCATCATTCCATCCCAACACACCCAGTCAGTTGCCAGCACCTATAATAAATGCTTGGAGCAATGCATAGATATTCCAGCTCCTCCAGCCAATGAGCCGGCTTCATTTGGAGTTCAGCTCAGATGCCTCTATACAAACACCCATAGCATGGGGAATAAACAAGAGGAATTAGAGATGTGTGCGCATCTATGGGGGTATCATATAATAGGCATCACAGAAACATGGTGGGATGGCTCCTATGACTGGAGTGTCGGAATGGAAGGTTACAGGCTCTTTAGGAAAGACAGGCCTGGCAGGCAGGGAGGGGGAGTTGCCCTTTATGTTAGGGATAGGCTGGAGAGTATGGAACTCTGTCTGGGGACAGGTGATCAGTTAACAGAGAGTTTGTTGGTAAGGGTTGAAGGGAAAACAGCTATGGGAGACATTACTGAGGGGATCTGTTACAGACCGCCTGATCAAGAAGAACCTGTGGATGAAGCACTCTATAGACAGATAGGAAAAGCCTCACTCTCACAGACCCTTGTTCAACCACCCTGACATCTGTTGGAAGGACAGTATGGCCCGGCACAAGCAATCCAGGAGGTTCCTTGATTTTGTGGAAGACAACTTCCTTCTACAAATAATAGAGGAGCTGACAAGGAGAGGTGCCATGCTTGACCTCGTGCTCACCAACAGGGAAGGGCTCATTGGAAATGTGACTCTCCAGGGCAGCCCTGCATGCAGCTATCACGTGATGGTCGAATTCAAGATCCTCAGGACAGTGAGAAGAGCATGTAGCAAGCTCATTGCCCTGGACTTCAAAAGAGCAGACTTTGGCCACTTCAGGAAATTGCTTAGTAAGGTTTCATGGGTTATAGCCCTAGACGGCAGGGGGGCCCAAGACTCTTGGTTGATATTCAAGGATCACCTGCTACAAGCTCAGGAGTGTTGCATCTCAACTAGAAGAATGTGCAGCAGGAGGGCCAGGAGACCTCCTTGGATAGATAAGGAGCTCCTGAGGAAAATTCAAATGAAAAAAAGAGGCTTATAATAAGTGGAAGCAAGGACAGGCGGCCTGGGAAGAGTACAGGGATGTTGTCTGGGAAGCTAGGGACCAGGTTAGGAAAACTAAGGCCCAGTTAGAATTAAACTTGGCTAGGGATGTCAAGGATAACAGGAAGGGATTCTATAGGTACGTAGCAAATAAAAAAACAGACTAGGGACAATGTAGGCCCCCTCAGGAAGCTATTGGGAGAACTAGCTACACAGGATTTGGAGAAGGCTGAGGTTCTGAATGACTTCTTTGCTTCGGTCTTCACTGGCAAAGGCTCTGACCAAACCACCCAAGTCTTGGAAGGTAGATGCAGGGACTGTGAGAATGAAGACCTTGGGCCCATTGTAGGAGAGGATATGGTTCAAGACAATCTAAAAAACCTGAACATACACAAGTCCATCTGACCTGATGAAATCCATCCATGTGTCCTGAAGGAGCTGGTGAATGAAGTTGCTAAGCCACTGTCCATTATATTTGAAAAAATCATGGCAGTCAGGTGAAGTTCCCGACGACTGGAAAAAGGGAAATATAACCCCCATTTTCAAGAAGGGGAAAATGGATGACCTGGGGAATTACAGACCAGTCAGTCTCACCTCAGTGCCTGGCAAAATCTTGGAGCAGATTCTCCTGGATGGCATGCTAAGGCACATGAAAAACAACAAGGTGCTTGGTGACAGCCAGCATGGCTTCACTAAGGGGAAATCCTGCCTGACCAATTTGGTGGCCTTCTATGATGGGGCTACAGAACTGAAGGACAGGGGGGGAGCAGTTGATGTCATCTACCTGGACTTGTGTAAAGCGTTCGATATTGTCTCACATGACATCCTTGTCTCTAAATTGGAGAGACATCAATTTGATGGATGGACCACTCGGTGGATAAAGAACTGGCTGGATGGCTGCACGCAGAGTTGTGATCAATGGCTCAGTGTCCAGTTGGAGACCAGTAACAAGTGGTGTCCCTCAGGGATCGGTGTTGGGACTAGTCTTGTTCAACATCTTTGTCGGTGACATGGGCAGTAGGATTGAGTGCGCCCTCAGCAAGTTTGCCGATGACACCAAGCTGTGGGGTTCAGTTGATATGCTGGAGGGAAGGGATGCCATCCAGAGGGACCTCTACACGCTTGTGAGATGGGCTGATGCCAACCTCATGAAGTTTAACCATGCCAAGTGCAAGGTCCTACACCTGGGTCAGAGCAATCCCAGGCACAGCTACAGGTTGGTCAGAGAAGAGATTCAGAGCAGCCCTGTGGAGAAGGACTTGGGGGTGCTGGTCGATGAGAAAACGAACATGAGCTGGCAGTGTGTGCTCGCAGCCCAGAAAGCCAACTGTATCCTGGGCTGCATCAAAAGGAACGTGACCAGCAGGTTGAAGGAGGTGATCCTCCCCCTCTACTCTGCTCTTGTGAGACCTCCCCTGGAGTATTGTGTGCAGTTCTGGTGTCCTCAACATAAAAAGGACATGGAACTGTTGGAACAAGTCCAGAAAATGGGTGATGGGTTAAAACTTAAACAGGGGAAGTTTAGATTAGATATAAGGAGGAAATTCTTTCTCTTAGAGTGGTGAGGCACTGGAATAGGTTGCCCAGGGAGGTTGTGAATGCTCCATCCCTGGCAGTGTTCAAGGCCAGGTTGGACGAAGCCTTGGGTGAGATGGTTTAGTGTAAGGTGTCCCTGGCCATGGCAGGGGGGTTGGAACTAGATGATCTTAAGTTCCTTACCAACTCTAACTATTCTATGATTCTATGAGGAATATTCAATATGAATGCCTTTAATGGTGTCAAAGTTAGGTATATATTTTGCTTCTTTTCTGAATCTATGGAGCCAGGATCAAAAGGATTATTAGGCTTCTCAGAAAAGAAATTTGCATCGTTCTGTCCTTGCTCTTTCCAATTGACAGGATTTCGATCATTTGTTTTATCATGTTTCTAAATTATATCCTCAGCAGGTTGTAAATTAGATAATGCAGAACAGGCAAAATGCCATGTCACTATTAAATCAACCAGAACCTCCATACCAAGGTCATTTTGAGTCTGTAAATGTTCTCCCACTCTCTCCCATACCCAAGTATGACATGACCCTGTTGCTGGAAACTAGTTGCAATTTGTTTTCACCCATAACAAAAGATTCATTACTTGCTTCTCAGACAAATGATATCCAGAGGATTTTAAAATTTGTGTAAAGCTATCAAATATAATTTCTGTTGAGCTGATTCTACTTGTCCCATTTTTCTAAGGAAATCCTGTACTTCCCCGTTCAATGGGTATTACTGACCTTTAACAGGCGAATGTCAGTACCAGAAATTCCCCATCGGATCGTGCAGACACCACAATGTTGAGCAGTTTAGTTACCACACAGGGAGGGCACCATTTGCGGCATCTGTAAAGAAAGAGGCTAAACACACACACACTGCTCTCACAACTAGTTCCACTTTATTCACTCAACCATGGAAATATATAGCACACAGATACGGGTACGAACCATGATGCCAAACAGCAACCACATCATTCCCAGTGACTGTTTTCAGTCACTATAAATTCCATTCTATAAACAGTCACTCCCCAGGCTGCTTTCCAGCCTGACCTTGCACCCAAACACTCCCTGGCTTACTCAAGACCCAGGTGCACTATCAGCAATTCTTCTCATTCTTTAATTATTCACACAGTGGGAACAGGACAGCTTACAGTTACCACAGCGTATCTTCACCACCAGGTGCTGCACACAGAGAGCAATATCTTGCTAGAATGCAGCAGCCCAGATGGGTTTATGCCTGTGTTGCCAGTTGCTCTGCTTCCATTGCTGCAATCACCCCCACAGGACATTTGCCACCATCCATGAGTCAGTATAGAGATAAAGTACTGGCCACTTTTCTCGTTCAGCAATGTCCAAGGCCAGCTGGATGGCTTTCACCTCGGCAAACTGACACAATTCACAGAATGATCCTCTGAGAAACCAGGCAAGGTGGACAGCTGCTCAGTTTCCTCTGTCTCCAAAGCAGCAGTACCAAAAGCCCATTGGTACCCTTTTGGGTCTTTGAAGTACCCTCTCCTGAGGTAGTCTATGCCAAGGATGCATGGAGCCTCTGGACCAGTTACAATGGGGTGCTTTTGCCACTCCTTCCCAGTCAGGCTGATTTCAGCCTCCAGTACAGTCAGCTCTTGGGATCCTCCTGTCACTCCAGAAATACAAATGGGTTCCACCCCTTGACAGCTTGATGGCATCAGGGTACACTGTGCACTGGTATCTACAAGAGCCTTATACTTCTGTGGGACTGATGTGTCAGGCCATCTGATCCACACAGTCCAGTAAACCCAATTGTCCCTCTCCTCTACCTGGCTGGAGGCAGGGCCCCTCTAATAGTGATCATAAGACTGTCCACTTATGTCTTATAGAAAAGGATTACAATTCCTTATCACAAGAGTAAAATCAGCTCTTCCACTCCCCATCTGGGAAGCTTCTCCTCCGAAGAATGGAGCAGCAACTTTCTTGGGACTATCATCCTTGACCTTTGTCTTCCTCTTCACACACCTGTTCCTCCAGAACTGAGTCAGGTTTTCCATCCCATTTTCTCATGTCTTCTCCATGATCCCACAGAGAAACCATGGGGTGGCCCGTGATGTGTACCTCCTATATCTTCTCTCTTGGGCAACAGGGTGTCATCTGGCCTATGACAGATCATCTCTAGAATGGCTGATTACCTCAGGTACTGGATGTTTTTTCTATCATGGTCCACTTGGCTGAGTGACACATAACATGGTCCTTGTAGGGAAACCTTTCCTTCACAGCTGCCAAGAGCTGCCTCTAATGGCTGAAGGCTCATTTCTCTTTTGCAATCCCTTTGTCAATTTCCCCTTCCCTAGCAAGTGATCCCAGCTGCTTGGCTTCCCTACCTTCTAGTTCGTGACTGCCAGCCTCATTGTCCTGGCATCCGAGCAACCAGGTGATGATGTTTTCACCTGGAAGATGGCTGAAATATTTTGCATATCCCGCAGCTCAGTTGTGGTCTGGGATTGAGAAATTACCTCTTCTTCTTCCTCTGATTCCTGTATTAATAACTCTTATTCAGATGCTGGCCTCTCTAGTACACGCATTGGGTCTTCATCTTTCTTCACTGCACAAGTTGCTCTTTGTGGCTCTCGTTTGCTCTTCCCCTTACTTATAGTGGCAATTGATATTGGCATGGATTGGTCTTTTGGTTTAGCTGCAGTGTCTGTCACCGGGGTTGGATTGGCTGCAGTGCCTTGCCACTAGGGTTGGAGCAGCTGCAGTGTCTTTCATTGGGTTTGGAGTGACTGCAGCGTCTGTGGTTGGGGTTGGTGTAGCTGCTGTGCTTGGGGATTGAGTAGCTATGTTTTCTGTTGCTTTGCCATCAAATCCAGAGACATCTTTTTCCCCTTTGAAGGTGCTGGATAGTGTTGAGCAGGGATCTATAGGCGTAGGCCAAGTCCCAGCACATTGACGTGATTCGTCCCTCTGGTATTGCCAGGACAATAGCACACCTTGTTTAAGTGTTTTACTATATTTCCAGATTTTGCGCTTGTTCAGGGGTGAAGTTCCAAAGCACTGGAGGGCCCCACTGGCCTAGATACTTTGCCATACGATCCCACACGAGCTGACATCAACAACTGTCCAGCCTTGGGGAAAATTTCTTGGTGGTCTGCTGCAGAATGACTCTAAGAGAAGAACCATAGAGTTCTGGAGGACTGTGCAAGCAAGGCAGGGGGTGGCCCCCACAGGTAGCCGGAGACCGGACCTGGGAGGAGAATGTGGAGGAAGCTGTGGGGGCTAACCAATACTGTTATGCCAAGAAGGAGTGGCTGAATACCACTCCTATATAGGTGTGAACTGCGTCACAAATAAAGTAGAAGTTGCTTATCACCCATATTGGGTTGGCCTGTCTGCTTCTCCTCGCCGCTTACAAATGGCGCCCGAACAGGGACGCGGACTACAGGGCCCCGAACTAGCGGGGACCCGGGATACAGGGCCCTGGCCGACAGGGACCCGGAATACAGGGCCCCGACTAGCGGGGACCCGGATACAGGGCCCCGGCCGACGGGGACCCGGGATACAGGGCCCCGACTAGCGGGGACCCGGATACAGGGCCCCGGGCGACGGGGATCCGGGATACAGGGCCCCGACTAGCGGGGACCCGGATACAGGGCCCCGGTCGACGGGGACCCGGGATACAGGGCCCCGGGCGACGGGGACCCGGATACAGGGCCCCGACTAGCGGGGACCCAGATACAGGGCCCCGGTCGACGGGGACCCGGAACGGCGAGTGAGTGGCGCCGGCGGCAGCGGCCGGGAAGCGCGGGCAATGCTGCTGCGGTGGCGTGATGGACCCGGGTGCTTGGACTAACCAAAAGGAATCCGCCGCTGGGGCAAACCAGACACTGCTGCGTCGGGAGGCCGATCCGGAGACCGAGGTTACAGGACGACCCAGAAGAAGACAATCCCTAAAAGGCTGGCCATGAAAATGGACCGAGAGGTAGCCCTGGACTTATTACAGTGCTTTTTATAAAAGCGGGGAATTGAGCCCTGAACTTTTTGCAATGCTTTTTATAAAAGCGGGGAATTGAGCCTGAGACTCTAAAGCAGCTAGCAGCTATCCGGTTACATGTGAGGCCTACACCTTGCTTTGCTCACACAAGGCCTCTAAGGATCCATGGCCTTGCTCTTGGAGCCATTCTGCAACAAAGAACCCTTGCTGGTGTGAAGAGGTATAGGAGAGAGGAAAGGGCTGACTGATCTCTTGGCTGTAGAGCCCAGAGGGCCAGTAGTGCTCCTCCAGATGGATGAAGAACTGCTCCAACAGCCAGAGCAGTCTCTGCAGGTCTGGGGGACCCTGGGCTGTGATCAGTGCAATGGCAGAAGGCAATGCTTGGGTGGGTGCCTCTCCCACATGTACCACAGCAAGCACTTGAAGTCTGTGACAGCAAAAGTTGGATATGATTAGAGTTGGCTGTAAACTGGTTTATGTACTCTGCAAAAACAAAAGAAGTCTCAAACATAAATGGTCAAATACCTCCTAGGAAACTGCCCAGTGTCTGCTGTAACTGGTAAAACTGCAGGTGTAAACAGCTGTTGTTGCAAACAGCCCTGGGAACTCCTACAGTTTCTCTACTGTTTCTTTACACTCCATCCCTCTTCACCATGCCTTGCTCTGTGATCAGCTCTAGAGGACAGGACTCAGGAGCATGCTGGCTGAGACATCCCTTTTCAGGTGAGTGCACAGAAATAGCTCCATTGCCCATTGCAAACCAGGCAATTTTGGGTTTGCCACAGCAATGTGGGCCTGTGACATTGGGACCCCTGCATTCCCTCTGGGGAGCAGCAGCAGAACAGCATTGTCTCTCCTGCTTGATGTCCTCTGGAGGCATGCAGCACATGCCTGTCAGGGTCTGACTGGAGAAAACCCCAGTGTTGGACCCATTTCCTTTGTGATTCCAAGAGTGAAATTAATATGCAAATGAGGTCAAGTACTGTAGTCGATCAGTTGGTTTATTACAAAAGGACAATTATTATACAAAAGGGAAATTATTGTAATAAAGGGAATAGCGATAGGACAGATCAGAAAAAAAAGATAGAAAAGGAGCAAGGATTTGGGGCGCAGAGAGATAGTCACCACCATGGATCCAGCGTTGTCCCGGGGATCCATCATCATTGTTGGAGGTGGTGGGAGTCCTCCAGGGTCCGTAGTCAGTATTGGAAGTGGTGGGAGTCCTTCAAGGCTCATAGTTGGTATCAGAGCAGAATGTCCCCGAGAGTCCATAGTAGTCATTGGAGGTGGGTGTCCTCGTGGAGGTGTCCTTCTGGAGATGTCCCCTTGAATGTACCCATTTTGGCAATGTCTCTTTCCCCCTCTTTTATAATGAGTTGGGGGGAGTACCTATGTTCTTAACCTCACGTATTACACATTCCTGGTGGAACAGTTTCTCTGGTCTTGCAGCCAACTCTTCAACTGCACATCTTCAGCAGTTCTTGGGATAATGGACAGCAATTCCTCACACCAATCCTTGAGATAAAGGCTCTTCCGTCCATTATTTCGTCCATTATTTCAGCTCTCTCACACTCATCTCTCAGGCGATGGATGGTGGAGTCCCAGTTCAGCTCCTCATACCCTTCTCTCAGGCAGTGGACATTGGAATCTTAACTCCTACCCATCTTTGAGGCAGTTGCCAGTGGAATCCCATCTCAGCTTCACATCCCATCTTAGTTTCTCATACCAATCTTTGAGACAATGGACAGTGGAGTCTGATTTCAGATCAGTCTCTCACAATGCCTCAGACTGGACCCCATGTTCCAGACTCACTGGGCTGAGCAGGAGCCCATGTATCGCTGATGTGGGAGCAGCTGACTTCACAGCCAGGGCTGTAATACCTCACATCCCTTAGACTACCCTGGAATGTCCAAGTCCCCTCAGGATCTCCCTGGGCACCCCCAAGGCTCCTGGGACTCTTAGCACTTTGCAAGCCACAGCCAGGCACCAGTGCCCTGGGCTGGCACCACCACAGAGGCACTCCCTGACTCACAGGAGTACAAGTGCCCATGACCCAGTGAGAACAAAGCACAGGTGTTTGCACTGACCTTGGCTGCTGACACAGCAGCATACTTTGCTGGACATCCTGGCACATCATCAGAGAGGGACTGGGACAGAGGTTTTTGCTGTCATCACTGCCAGCTCTGCCACTGCTAAGAGTGAGTGTTGTTTAGAAGTGGGCTCATCTATGAAGGCTCACGTTGTTATAAATGTGGCTCAAATAAATTGACGAGAGCCAGACCAATGAATCAAATCGGTTTATTGAGCAAGCGACAGCAAGCAAAACAGCGCTGGGCGGCCGGGGAGTCTCTGCTCTGCCAACGGCGCGCAACCCACTTCCCCAAAGTCACTGGTTTTATACTCTTCTTCATCCGATATACGTGTCACTTCCTGGCGTACTCTGCATCTGTGTGACCTGTTGATAAGGGGTCTCATGCTGCCTCCCGGTGGGTGTGGGGAAGAAGGCTCCTTATCTCCTTCCCCCATACATCGTTTACCGGACGCCTGCTGTCTATAAGCAAAATGTCGAAGTGTCGTAATTTTCCAGTAACTCTTAAGCAAGCGTAATTTACCAATAACTCTTAAGCAAGCAAGATTTGATTAACAAACAGGAATTTACTCATTACAATCCCCCCTTTTTCTGTTTACCATTTTGTTCATCAAATCTTTGGAGTTCCACGTGGCTTAAAATTAAGGCGTCTTCTACTGCAGATTCCTGATCTAGTGGCTGGTATTGAGCCCTAATGAGCATCAAGTGGGTGGCCTCTAGCCTGCTTTTCACAATTTCAATCACTTTGTTAAACACACAGGGGCCAAAAGTTAGTCCCAGAATTAACAATATTAAGGGGCCTGCAATGGTAGACAGTAATGTAGTCAACCATGGAGAGTAATTAAACCATGACTCATACCAACTTTGTTGGGCTTCTCCTTCCCTTTTCCTTTTTTCTAGTCCTCTAGGTGTGAAATTCTTTACTTTGTTTTACTAATGAGGCTATTCCTGTACCTACTCCTGTACCTCCCAAGTGTTGCAGAATGACTCTAAGAGCAGAACCATAGAGTTCTGGAGGACTGTGCAAGCAAGGCAGGGGGTGGCCCTCACAGGTAGCCGGAGACCGGACCTGGGAGGAGAATGTGGAGGAAGCTGTGGGGGCTAACCAATACTGTTATGCCAAGAAGGAGTGGCTGAATACCACTCCTATATATGTGTGAACTGTGTCACAAATAAAGTAGAAGTTGCTTATCACCCATATTGGGTTGGCCTGTCTGCTTCTCCTCGCCGCTTACAAATGGCGCCCGAACAGGGACGCGGACTACAGGGCCCTGGTCGCTGGGGACCGGGATTACAGGGCTCCGACTAGCGGGGACCCGGAATACAGGGCCCCGAATAGCGGGGACTCGGAATACAGGGCCCCGAATAGCGGGGACTCGGAATACAGGGCCCCGAATAGCGGGGACCCGGGATACAGGGCCCCGGTCGACGGGGACCCGGAATACAGGGCCCCGACTAGCGGGGACCCGGAATACAGGGCCCCGAATAACGGGGACCGGGATAAAGGGGCCCGGTCGACGGGGACCCGGATACAGGGACCCGGGATACAGGGCCCCGACTAGCGGGGACCCGGATACAGGGCCCCGGTCGACGGGGACCCGGAATACAGGGCGCCGGCCAACGGGGACCCGGAATACAGGGCCCCGACTAGCGGGGACCCGGGATACAGGGCCCCGAATAGCGGGGACCCGGGATACAGGGCCCCGGCTGACGGGGACCCGGAATACAGGGCCCCGGTCGACGGAGACCCGGGATACAGGGCCCCGACTAGAGGGGACCCGGGATACGGGGACCCGGAACGGCGAGTGAGCGGCGCCGGCGGCAGCGGCCGGGAAGCGCGGGCAATGCTGCTGCGGTGGCGTGACGGACCCGGGTGCTTGGACTAACCAAAAGAATCCGCCGCTGGGGCGTACCAGACACTGCTGCGTCGGGAGGCCGAACCGGAGACCGAGGTTACAGGACGACCCAGAAGAAGACGATCCGGAAAAGGCTGGCCATGAAAATGGACCGAGAGGTAGCCCTGGACTTATTACAGTGCTTCTTATAAAAGCGGGGAACTGAGCCCTGAACTTTTTACAGTGCTTTTTATAAAAGCGGGGAATTGAGCCTGAGACTCTAAAGCAGCTAGCAGGTCTAGTGGCTAGGGAAGGCTAAGAGATTTTTTTTGCAGATCCTAATACAATATTTGAGGAGAGTGAGTGGCGAAAGTTTGGTGATGAACTATTTGACTCGGTGCTTAATGATTATAAAAAGGCAAAGGAACTCGGTAAACCACGGAGAGAAGTAATGAACTGTATAAAAAGATACAAGGCGGAAAAGAAAACTGCCGCGGTAGCAACGGAGAAACTAGGAACAGACGTCCCCGGTCGGTTGAAACCGGGGGAAGATTACAACTCGTTTCCCCCAACTCGCGGGAGCACAAGGTTTCCCGCCCCCCCCCCCCCCCCTTCCTTTTCTCCCCCCCCCCCCCTTCCTTTTCTCCCCCCCATCAGAAGGTGCCGCGGAGGAGGTGTAACCCCCTGCTCCCCCACCACCCCAGTTCCGAAAGTAGGGACTTTGAAAAGGACAGAGAAAGTATATTAGAAGGTATACGCATGATAAAAGTCGAGGAATCCGAAAGAAAGAGGGCGGTGCCTCGGCGCCGGATCGATTGCGGCGCCACTGTGAAGCAGTAGAAAATAGGGATCATGCGCTAGCAGGAGATTTAAAGGAACCGCGAGCCTCTCCAACCCACTACGCCCTAGAGTGAAAAAAATTTTTAAGTCAGTCACGGAGGAGCCAGGTCTGCAGATGGCTACATACCGAACGAGATACATCTGATAAGAAAGACACAGGTGCAAGCAACGGAGACCCCGAGTTCAGCGCAGGATCAGCCCCCGAATCCCCTGAATCCGAGCCAGATTTATATCCTCTGCTTCCAGACCCTGACTCTTTGTCTCCCGGGTCGGTCTGCTCAGACTTACTGGCCCTGGGGACGCTCAGTTGTAACAATGGGTAACCAAAGAGGTGAACATTACTGGGGAATTTTCTGCAATGGGCATCTTTGCATATCCTGTGTTTACTACACAGCAGGGGGCTAAAGAGTGGGAAGCTCTTGATCTCAAAATAGTTAAGGAGGCCTGACAAACAGTGACCACGTATGCGTTAAAATCCTCTTATACTCAAGCTGTATGTGTTATGATTTCTTCTTGCAGTTGACAGGGAGAGCCCATACAGTTTCTCTGTGATACTCATGTACTAGAAGTTGGTAAATATAAGTATGCCTAGGTTTCTATCAACCCTTGGAGACCTCTGTAGATACTGCTGGCCACTTCTTCCAGCACAGGCTGGCCACCTGTGTCAGAATGAGTGTGCTTTTTGGTCAGTATAAAAGCCCAAGCCTCATATGA
>NW_026639557.1:0-481 GCF_028554395.1 Pezoporus wallicus | reverse complement strand
ATAATATATATATAGAGATATATAGGAAAACACAGTAAACGTAACAAAGTGAGCAAAATAAAGCATGTTCAAGAGCATTCTAATGACCCACAGAGGTTCTCAACCCTAACCCTAACCCTAACCCTAACCCTAACGCTAACCCTAACCCATTTCTACCCTGCAACTGTAACAAAATGAGTGTAATAATATATATAGATATACATAGGAAAACAAAGTAAACGTAACAAAGTGAGCAAAATAAAGCATGTGCAAGAGCATTCTAATGACCCACAGAGGTTCTCAACCCTAACCCTAACGCTAACCCTAACCCTAACCCCAAAAACTAACCCGTTTCTCTCCTGTAACTGTAACAAAGTGAGTGTAATACTATATATATAGATATAAAGGAAAACAAAATAAACGTAAGAAAGTGAGCAAAATAAAGCATGTTCAAGAGCATTCTAATGACCCACAGAGGTTCTCAACCCGAACCCTAACCCTA
>NW_026639556.1:0-4781 GCF_028554395.1 Pezoporus wallicus | reverse complement strand
CTTGCCGTTATCCACCCTATAGGGATGCTCCTTGCCGTTATCCATCCTTTGCTCCTTGCTCCCATGGGTACCAGTCACATCTGCCGGGCCGGAGCTCCGAGCCCTGCCGTGGGAGCATCCCATGGGAACAGGGACTCACCGCTCCTGGAGCTGCGAGATGAGGATGCAGAAGACCAAGAGCCCCAGGAGCAGCAGCGCCAGCACGGCCGCGGACACCCATAGGAAGCGCTGGAGGAGCAGCGGCCGCCCCGCCGCTACGGTCCCTAATGGAGCCACGATCCCTGCGGCACAAGAGACGGGACCGGAGCCGCGTTGTTGTGTGGGGCGGGAGGGACCCGGAGCCTGGGACATCGTCTGCATCCCAGCATCGGCATCCCAGCATCGGCATCCCAGCATCTGCATCCCAGCATCGGCATCCCAGCATCTGCATCCCCACATCTGCATCCCAGCATCGGCATCCCAGCATCTGCATCCCCACATCTGCATCCCCACATCTGCATCTGCATCCCAGCATCTGCATCCCCACATCTGCATCCCAGCATCGGCATCCCAGCATCTGCATCCCCACATCTGCATCCCCACATCTGCATCCCAGCATCTGCATCCCCACATCTGCATCCCAGCATCTGCATCCCAGCATCTGCATCCCCACATCTGCATCCCAGCATCGGCATCCCAGCATCTGCATCCCAGCATCTGCATCCCAGAATCTGCATCCCAGCATCTACATCCCAGCATCGGCATCCCCACATCTGCATCCCAGCATCTGCATCCCAGCATCTGCATCCCCACATCTGCATCCCCGCATCTGCATCCCCGCATCTGCATCCCCGCATCTGCATCCCAGCATCGGCATCCCCGCATCTGCATCCCAGCATCTGCATCCCAGCATCTGCATCCCAGCATCTGCATCCCCACATCTGCATCCCCACATCTGCATCCCAGCATCTGCATCCCAGCATCTGCATCCCCACATCTGCATCCCCACATCTGCATCCCAGCATCTGCATCCCCGCATCTGCATCCCAGCATCTGCATCCCCGCATCTGCATCCCAGCATCTGCATCCCAGCATCTGCATCCCAGCATCGGCATCCCAGCATCTGCATCCCAGCATCTGCATCCCAGCATCTGCATCCCCACATCTGCATCCCAGCATCTGCATCCCCACATCTGCATCCCCACATCTGCATCCCCGCATCTGCATCCCCGCATCTACATCCCAGCATCTGCATCCCAGCATCTGCATCCCAGCATCTGCATCCCCACATCTGCATCCCCACATCTGCATCCCCACATCGGCATCCCCACATCTGCATCCCAGCAACTGCATCCCAGCATCTGCATCCCCACATCTGCATCCCCACATCTGCATCCCCACATCTGCATCCCAGCATCTGCATCCCCACATCTGCATCCCCACATCTGCATCCCAGCATCTGCATCCCCACATCTGCATCCCCACATCTGCAACCCAGCCTCTGCATCCCCACATCTGCATCCCAGCATCTGTATCCCCACATCGGCATCCCCACATCTGCATCCCCACATCGTCATCCCCACATCTGCACCCCACATCTGCATTCCCACATCTGCATCCCCACATCTACATCCCCACATCTGCACCCCACATCTGCATCCCCACATCTGCATCCCAGCAACTGCATCCCCACATCGGCATCCCCACATCTGCATCCCCAGCCCCACATCTGCACCCCACATCTGCCCCACATCTGCATCCCCACATCTGCATCCCCACATCTGCACCCCACATCTGCATCCCCACATCTACATCCCCACATCTGCACCCCACATCTGCACCCCACATCTACCCCATCTGCCCACATCTGCATCCCCACATCTGCATCCCCACATCTGCACCCCCTGCCCCACATCTGCACCCCCTGCCCCACATCTGCATCCCCAGCCCCACATCTGCATCCCCACATCGTACATCCCCACATCTGCACCCCACAACTGCATCCCCACAAATTCATCCCCACATCTGCACCCCACATCTGCACCCCACATCTGCATCCCCACATCTGCATCCCCACATCTACATCCCCACATCTGCACCCCACATCTGCATCCCCACATCTACATCCCCACATCTGCACCCCACATCTGCACCCCACATCTACATCCCCACATCTGCATCCCCACATCTGAACCCCACATCTGCATCCCCACATCTGCACCCCACATCTACATCCCCACATCTGCATCCCCACATCTGCACATCCCCACATCTACATCCCCACATCTGCATCCCCACATCTACATCCCCACATCTACATCCCCCCCCCCCACATCTACATCCCCACATCTGCATCCCCACATCCCCACATCTGCACCCCACATCTGCACCCCACATCTACATCCCCACATCTACATCCCCACATCTACATCCCCACATCTGCACCCCACATCTGCACCCCACATCTACATCCCCACATCTGCATCCCCACATCTACATCCCCACATCTGCACCCCACATCTACATCCCCACATCTACATCCCCACATCTGCATCCCCACATCTACATCCCCACATCTACATCCCCACATCTGCATCCCCACATCTGCACCCCACATCTGCACCCCAAAGCAGCCCTGGCCACCAGTGGTGCCCCTGGGAGCTGCGCACCAGGAGCAGGATCCGGCCCAGGGCTGGACTCAGCCACGGGGCACGGTGCAGGATGAGCTCCCTGCTCCCGTCCTGCTGCAGCCGCAGCCAAGGGCCGGGAATGCCCCATCCCGATGCTGCTTTCCCCGCGTTTCCAGGATCTCCTTTGGGAATCCAATTCCGGGGGAAGAGCCAGGACTCACAGGTGAGGTGCCAGCTGGGACCGTGCACAAGGTGCTGCAGAGGATCCGGGAAGCTCTTTATCCTGGCTCCATCTGCAACCAAGCATCCATGGGGCATCAGCACCGCAGCAGGACACGGAATGGGGCCCACAGTGGGGCAGGAATGGGGCCTCTGAGGGGTCGGATCCTGCTGGGCTCTCCTCCTCCATAGGGATCTGTGGGCACGGGAAGGGATCCAGGGCACAGCGGAGGACCTGGATACAGGGAGAGCTGATGGAGCATCCTAGGAGCATCCTTCCTGGGACATGGAGCATCCTAGGAGCATCCTAGGAGCATCCTTCCCGGGACATGGGAAATGATGGAGCATCCTAGGAGCATCCTTCCCGGGACATGGAGCATCCTAGGAGCATCCTTCCTGGGACATGGGAGCACATGGAGCACCCTAGGAGCATCCTTCCCGGGACATGGGAGCACATGGAGCATCCTTCCCGGGACATGGGAAATGATGGAGCATCCTAGGAGCATCCTTCCCGGGACATGGAGCATCCTAGGAGCATCCTTCCTGGGACATGGAGCATCCTAGGAGCATCCTTCCTGGGACATGGGAGCACATGGAGCACCCTAGGAGCATCCTTCCCGGGACATGGGAGCACATGGAGCATCCTTCCCAGGACATGGGAAATGATGGAGCATCCTAGGAGCATCCTTCCCGGGACATGGAGCATCCTAGGAGCATCCTTCCTGGGACATGGGAAATGATGGAGCATCCTAGGAGCATCCTTCCCAGCACATGGAGCATCCTAGGAGCATCCTAGGAGCATCCTTCCTGGGACATGGAGCATCCTAGGAGCATCCTTCCTGGGACATGGGAAATGATGGAGCATCCTAGGAGCATCCTTCCCAGCCTTCCAAGTGGGATCCTCTTGCACTGGAAGGAGGGGGAATTCCTGGTGGAGAAGAGCCCGTCGGAGGCTGGATTCTCCCCATCCCATAGGATCTCCCCCAGCCCATAACGGATCCGGAACCTCCCTTCCCATGGACAACTTACCCCGGTGGTCGGGACCCCAGGGCTCAGCGCTGGGCTCGGGGGTAGGAGCTTGCTCAGTCCCGACGATGCCAGCACCTGGAAGGGTGACTATTATGGGCTGCACCCAAAGGAGGTGCCCCTGTGCTCTGGGCCCCCACTTGGATGCTGCACAAGGGATGCAGGGATGGGGCTGGACCGGAGTGGGGGGGGGGGGGTCCCGGTTCCTTCCCCCCCCCGTCCCCCCAAAGGAACTCACCCGCTCCCCGCTTCCATCCCGGTTCCGTGGCCCCCCCCCGGGCCCGCAGCGCCAGGAGGACGAAGAGCAGGAGGACGGGGGCGGGCATGGCCTCGGTGCTCTCGGTGCTGCTCCCGGTGCCGCTCCAGGGGCTGCTCCCGGTGCTGCTCCCGGTGCTCCCGGTGCCGCTCCAGGGGCTGCTCCCGGTGCTGCTCCCGGTGCTTCCGGTGCTGCTCCAGGGGCTCTCCCGGTGCTTCCGGTGCCGGCTCCCGGTGCCCCCGGTGCTCCCGGTGCCGCCCCCGGTGCCGCTCCCGGTGCTCCCCGTGCTGCTGCTCCCGGTGCTGCTCCCGGTGCTTCCGGTGCCGCCCCCGGTGCTCCCAGTGCCGCCCCCGCTCCCCGGTGCCGCCCCCGGTGCCGCTCCCGGTGCTCCCGGTGCTGCTCCCGGTGCTCCCGGTGCTGCTCCCGCAGCTGCTCCCGGTGCTCCCGGTGCTCTCGGTACCGCTCGGTGCTCCCCGTGCTGCTGCTCCCGGTGCTCCCGGTGCTGCTGCCGCTGCTGCACCCCGGTGCTGCACCCAGTGCGCTGCTCCCGGTGCTCCCAGTGCCGCTCCCGGTGCCGCTCCCGTGCTGCTGCCGCTGCTGCTCCCGGTGCTCCCGGTGCTGATCCCGGTGCTGATCCGGTGCTGATCCCGGTGCTCCCGGTGCTGCTCCCG
>NW_026639555.1:0-479 GCF_028554395.1 Pezoporus wallicus | reverse complement strand
CTCCCTGCTGGCAGCAACACAGCACAGAATGAACAGTGGCATCTGCTCACACGGCAGAAGGAGCAGCAGGGAAAGCTAGTGCTCTGCTTCTTCAGCACACAAGCAGCTTTGCAACGGGGTCTCCATTTGAATCAAATTCTCAGGTGGTGTCTCTCAGCTGCCCAGCAGCACAGTGAGTACAGCACGAACGTTTGGCCTCTGCTCCCACAGCAGAAGAGCCAGGATTGAAAGCTGGTGCTGGACCTGTTCAGCACACAATCCCCTTTACATTGGTGCCTCCATCGTTGCTTTCACTGCTCACTTTCATACAGGAAAAGCATTTGAATGGAATCAGTCCAGAGCCTGCTCTCTGCTGCGCAGCAACACAGTCAGCACAGAATGAACAGTGGCATCTGCTCACACGGCAGAAGGAGCAGCAGGGAAAGCTAGTGCTCTGCTTCTTCAGCACACAAGCAGCTTTGCAAAGGGGTCACCATCAT